>NW_025404435.1:0-25000 GCF_020080835.1 Cotesia glomerata
TCAAGTGACAGGTGACTTTAATGTCATTTATTTATTAAATAAAATAAATTAAACAAAATTATAAATTAAAAAATTTGAATATTTCGCGGGAAAATTCAAAAGTAAACAACAAAGATGGCGGCGGCAATATATTTAAGTGGTGGTATAATTTAAAACCCGGCAACGTCGCATTAGCGATCCATGTGACAGAGAAGGAGGATGACAAAAGGTGGTAGAAGGTAGAAGCGGGTGACGCCGCAGAGCGCTCGCGAACTAAACGAGTGAGTATTTGCCCGGGCGAGCCGCGAGCCGGGCTGATCGTATCGGGTGTGTTGTCAGTGCGTCTTTATTTAATGTACAGTGTCTACAGTACGTCGGTAATCACGTGAATTGGACAATTGTCCGGAAAGTCTGTAACAGTAACAGTTACATCACAAATAAATAAAATCTCCGAGGAGTTACATCAACACTTGGCGTGGCCGATGGAGGACCTACGTCGCTGCTGCAGTCACCGAGCTGCAATTAAGCCGTTAAATAAATAGCCAATAATAATAATAAACAGCGACAAAGGCAGTTCATAATAATCAACAACCTGGACCAGGATTTTTTATTTATAATTTTAATAAATATTATTCATCAGTAATTACAAAGAAGAATTGAAGTATCAAGACAGTGTAGTGGTAATAGTTAGTAAAAATAAAAAAATAAAAAAAAAATAACTAAACATAACAGAGAATATTATCCAGCTTGTCGTCGAGAGAGTGAGAGTGAAGGAGCCGGCTGAGAGATTAACAAAGACAGCGGACACTCCGACACTTATGCTACACGCCCAGGCCGTATTGCTGCGTCACATGGGCCGCGTTCATTGGTCGATAGAGCACCGTGACGTCACAAAAGCGAGGATGATTGGCTAAAACTCCGGGTCCCGGACACGTGAATCGTGGCCAAGCAAGCATGGCTGTTGATGCGCAGTGGTTAACACTTGTAAAATGTTTCTGCCACGCGCCAGATCGATCAGGTTAACGTGATTCCGATGCTTTTTTTAAAACAAACTTCCTTGTCAATAAAATAAATGGAGTTATTGCTTGAGGTACTTTTTAATAATTATTATAATTATTAATTTATTGACAGAAAATAGTTGGTGGTAGGTTAGGAAGATATTGTGACAGTAATAATTAAGGTGATCAGTGAGAGCTATTTGATCGGCAGCAGCAGTACAGACACATACAGACGGACAAATATATATTAGTGAGCCAACACATGCTCGGGTTATCTCAACAAAAATACCGCGTGTCCAAGTGTCATTTTCAAGTTGGTGTGTAACGTCAAAAATAAATAAACCGGAGAAGGGGAAAAAATAAAAAAGTTCATTAAAATTCCAATTGGAAAATATATATATACATATATTTATTTAAAGAAAGGTTTGAAAGAGCGACACGAAGCACGTTGAGCGAAAAAAAAATTTAGCCTTCAGCTGGGATTGATTTCTCCTCTCGTGAAAGTGCCCGAGCTAAGCGCGCGTAGCGGTTCCATTGTGTTGTATGACTCAGACGCAGAGACTTGTCATTTGTAAGTTTTTAACTAATATTTTTGCAATATATGTTGAGTTTAATTGCAGATACTGTCGGCTGTTGTATACTGTTTGTATAAATATCTATGACACTGAAGTTAGCAGACGTCTAAAAAATTTTTTTTACAACTAAAAAGATATTTTTAAAAAATTGCACTCAAAGTTTTTAACATGTGATATTTTTTTTTTAATTGCGTTTAATTGAAAATTTTGTCGATAAAAAATTTATAAAAATTTTTAAACGTCAGCTAGCTTTATTTTCTGGTGTTGAGTGTGTAATTTTGAATTTTGGAGGTGTTTTAAGTGTACCACGCCCGTTAACACCGTCATACGCATCAGCCGTGAGCTATTATCTCCGTACATACATATCCTCGGTTCGTCTATTTAATTAACATGTGTATAGGTGGTTGCGTGGCGTGTTTTCTGTGCCATAATACGGCTAACCAATCCTCGGTTATTTCTTCTCGTGACGTCATCAAGCACTAAGCATTGCTATTGGTGGAAAGTGCATGCGTCGGTTCGGATCTCTAACGTGCTCGCGCTGATATGAGTCGAGGACCCAGGCTTTGTCAATTCAAGTAGCCCGCTTGTCTTTATTTATTTTTATTCCACTCTTTTCTTCTTCTTCTTCTTCATTATAATCTTAATCTTTATCTTTCTGGGTTGGCTACTCGCTTAGGATCAAATGTTTATCTCCTATCGATACCCGTCACATTTAAACATTTAATTTTCAGACTAGACTGGTGCTACTGAGTCGGTGGATAGCAGTTAGTTGTGATCTGCGTGGGGCTGCTATGCGTCCGTTTCACGATACGTCGCCTTTTTAGCTCGGGTTACCTATTTTTGCACCCAGCGTGTCCCACACCGAATAATCCAACGTTCACTCTACTCTGATGATGTGTTATGTATGTACAACGCATCCCTACTCTAGATCTTCACTTATGTTGTATTACATTACACGAGTGAACCGTCAAGCTGATTGTATTCTGAAGGATTAATTTACAAAAACTTTCGATAATTAAATTAATTCATTTTTATTAAATTCTAGGCCTGCTAAATAAATAAATTAAATTAAAATGATACTGAAATTGAGAGACATCTGGTCATTTTTAGAATTTTTTTAACAAACAAATTATAGCAGGAAAATTTTATTTAAAAATTTCGTCTTTAGAAGCTCTGAAAAATTATAAATGAGATTTTTATAATGAAAATTAAGTTAGCCGACATTTAAAATTTTTTAGAATTTTTTTTATTAACAAAATTATTACAAAAAAAATTTAAAAAAAAAAATTCAATTTTAAAAACTATAAGTGCAATTTTTTAAAAATAATATTTAATTTTAATTTAATAATTAAAAAATAACTCCAAAAATTAACAATGTCGGCTAACTTTACTATTATATTTTTATAAATAATTTTCTATGCCTAGTTTATTTTTCAAGCAAAATCTAAATTAATTAATTTATAAAAAAACTACACTGAAAAAAAAAATTAACTTGATTCAAGAGAAAAATTTTTTAATCAAGAATTTAATTTTGAAGAGGGTAATTGTCTTGAATTAAAAAGAAATTTTTAATTTCTTTTTATTAATTAAATTACAACTAAAAAGATATTTTTTAAAAATTGCACTTATAGTTTATCAAGTTTTTTACAAGTGAATTTTTTTTTTTTATTTTTTAATTGAAATTTTTTTAATAAAAAATTTCTAAAAATTTTGAAATGTCAGCTAACTTCATTTTTATAAAATTATATACTAATAAAAAAATTAACTTGACTCAAGAGCCAAAATCTTCAACCAAGAATACCATTTTTAAGAAAATAATTTTTTTGAGTCAAGAAATTGTTCTTGATTTAAATAAATTTTTCCTGTCTCAAGAATTTATTCTCTTGACTCAAAAAAAAAAAAAAATCATTTTCTTCAATGAAAATAAAGTTAGCCGACATTTAAAAAATTTGATGATTTTTTTTATTAAAGAATTATTACAAAAAAAATTTTTTCATTTGTTAAAAACTTCAAAAAGTATGTGCAATTTTTAAAAAATATTTTTTAGTTATAATTTAATAAATTAAGCAAAATAAAAAAATAAAAAATGTCGGCTATTATTATTTTTCTTCAAAATAGTACTCTTGGCTGTTGAGTCAATTTTTTTACTAGTGTATAACTTAATTCAAGAAAAATTTTTTTTTCTGTGTGAATAGTTGAATTAATTACCTTTTATTAAATTTAAAATCTGCTAAATAAATAAATAAAATAGAAAAAGGAGTTACGATACTGTTGTAGGTGATATCTCTTGAGAATCGCATCGAGTTGACCGTTGCCAAGTGTGAAGAAGGCCTTGCAATCGGTCGAGCAACTCCGTGCCAGCTTTAAGTGGGAGTAAACTTAACATTTATTGTTATTTTTAATCCAAATAATTGTTATTATTGCTCCGATCGTCATGTCACTGGTGACTAAATGGATAAAATTATTTTAATAGCTTATGTTGTATCATACTTAGACCGAGCACGTGCAACAACCACGTGTTGTTTTATAACAATACAAATATTTGTTGTTTAGCTCCTAATTGGTGAAATGAAAAAATATTAATTACAGCAGTGGGGAATTTTAAAAAGAACAGATGTAGATGTATAAATGTACTTGTGTGTAGTGAGACACATTTAGTTTGGCGGTATGAAAATGCAGGCAAGCGAAACGTTTCGTGTGTCGCGCTTGCGCGACCGGTACTCTTCAATGAGGACGTTAAAAAACAGCACTGACATATATATATGTATGTATGTATGTATGTATGTATATACATTAAAAAGAATAGAAGGAGTAAGACGGATATAATAGAGCGTAAGGCGAAAAGAAAGGATGAATAATATTTTACTCACGTCGTGTCAGATCGCGTCACGTCTTGCAAATGGTCACGTGACTCCGTCGTCGTTTTTGTAGAGATAGTCGACGGTTTTGTGGTCGTCGTCGGTTGTTTAAATTTTGTTTGTTGTCTTTGTCATACGTCACGCGGCACACCGGCAAATTTATTAAACTATTTTCCCAGATGGCAATCCTCTTAAATTGCTGCTCCACTTAATGACAATTAATTCCATAATTAATACCGAGCTTTTGTCTTGATAAATAACTCCCTATTTAATATATATTATTTAATTAATCAATGCATTTTAATTGACATAAATCATGTCAGTGCTTAAGGTTATCTATTTAATTTTTTAATTTTTTTTTTTTTTTTTTTTTTACAGATTTTGGTTTGTGACAGCCGAGCTTTTATTGATTTTTATTAAAATCAAAAGCTAAAATGAGTCTCGAAACACTTTTGGAAGCAGCACGTTACGTTGAACAGCAAGAGAAGAAGAGGGAACGTGCTGCAAGTACATCCTCTTCTTCGGATCACTCTTTTGCCGTAGCACCTTACTCTAATCATCACAATTCTAATGAACCACGTGGTAAGTCAACAAGTTGATTTTATTCTATTTTTAGAAACAAACTAAACACTTTATTTCCAAGTTACGTAATTGTATTTTTATTTAATAATATATTACTCCAATTTTTTTTTTTCTTAATTTTTAATTAAAGTTAAAATTATTTTTTTTTCTTAATTTTTAATTAAAATTAAAAATATTATTTTTAATAAAAATAAAAATTATTTTTTTTTTTTTTAATTAAAATTACAATTAAAATTAAAAACATTATTTTTAATAAAAATAAAAATTATTTTTTTTTTCTTAATTTTAAATTAAAATTAAAATTATTTTTTTTTCTTAATTTTTAATTTTTAATTGAAATTATTTTTTTTTTCTTAATTTTAAATTAAAATTAGTTTTTTTTTTTCTTAATTTTAAATTAAAATTAAAGTTTTTTCTTTTTCTTAATTTTAAATTAAAATTAAAATTATTATTTTTAATAAAAATTAAAATAATCCTTATAAAAATGAATTTGACATTGGTGAATAATAATTGTACTTGTTTTAATACCTCTTCTGGGAGGACGTGAATCTCTTTAATGTGCGTCAGAGGTTCATCAATTTATCTCCCCAATATCGGTGTTGCTGTTATTACTTATTACTATTATTAAAAATGATAATAGTTGATAATAAAAAATAATGTAAATATTTAATATATATTTACAATGAGTGATGGCAAACAAACTTGTAGTTGGTCAGGTTAAAATAAAATAAAATAGTAACCGGTAGAATGACTGATAAAAAAATATTTACAATTAAAAAAATAATAATGAAACAGAGGCCGGTTATTGACCTCAGTCGACCACGTGATCGCGAGCACGGCGTCGATTGAAAGACGTTAATGTAATGTAAGTTACACACTACACACTATACACATTTATTAGTACTGTGTATAGTAGTGTTGTACTTTTATATGAATCGCAACACACGCGCTGACCCACGCGTATGTTGTCACCAAATTAGGTATCATTTCCTCGCTCTAACAGTGATTCTCATCAATTATTTTTAAATATAATAATTATTATTTTATAGACATTGCATCTAATAAGTAATTTAATCCTTTAAATCAATAATAATAACAATAATAAAGTTTCATGCTATTGCATTATATTAAAATGTTCTTTTTACACGCAATCCGTAATAATTTAGCTTAGGCATTAAATTATTTATTTTTAAAAATTTATTCCAGCAAAGCAGTACACTGATTAAAGGATTTGTTTATATTTAATAAATATTTATTAACAATGAATAAATTATTTATTAAATACGATTTATTAAATGTTAATAAATATTTGTTAACAGTTAACAAATATTTATTAACAGTTAATAAGTAATTTATTAAGTACAATTTATTAACTGTTAGTAAATATTTATTAATGGTCAATGAATATTTGTTAACTGTTAAAAAATATTTATTTAAAATAAAGAGCAAAAATAGCAATTTTATTTTAATACTTTTTACATTCCTATAGCTGGAATACATGATAATAATTCAGTTCACTAAATAAATTAACGTTTTTAATATTTAAAAATATAAAAGATAATTATGAGCTGTGATAGAATTTGCTATTTTACAATAAACGTTATTATAATGTAATATAATTAATGCAAATAATTTATAAAGATGATTTTTATTTATAAGCAATCTTCATATCATATGACATTGCAAGCAAAACAAATTAACTCAACAAAATATTTTTTCTTGCTCTCCTAGCCGAAAGTACGCTCTTCCTGGCAGCAATTTACTCCAGGAAGAGCAACTTTTATGGCCTGCTCTAACGCATGCGCGCTACGCATATTTTATGGCTCGGCAGCACAGAACCTCGCTTTCTTTCGCATTTTCGTGGCGCGACCGGCCTATACAGCGAGTTTCAACTGTATATATAACAGTCACAACATCGTCTGTATGTAACATGTCAGCGCATAAACTAACCAAAAAATGTAAAAAAAAATAAAAATAATTTTTTACTAGATCATTGTTAATGAACTATTTAATAATAATACTGCACAAATAATTTATATAAAAAGTTTAAAAAATAAAACAATAGTTTTGTGAATTTTATTTGCTTTTTTTTATATTTTGATAGTAAAGCAATGTTTATAAAACGATCCATGTACTCTACAAACTTGTAATAATTTAATTTCAATCTTTCTTAGCCGTCGAATTCTAATTAAAAACTAATTTTTAATCAACTTAAACAAATAAATTCTGTAATTAGAATGAGTTTAAATATTTGTGACAAATTCTGTGCATGACATCACTCTTAATCAGAGCATTTGTTAGTAAAGTTTAAAATAACATTTTTTTTTCAATTTATTAACTTTTATTTTTTTTTTTTTTTTATACCCGCCCCGACCAGCAAAGCCTCGGCTTTGCAAAAGTCGGGCGGCGCCCCCCTCACGCCCGGCAAAACCTCGGCTTCGCCTCGGTTTTGCAAAACCCCTTCCACGGGGTTACGTACTTTCGGCTAGAGAGCAAAAAAAATAGTATACAACCCACGGCTACGCCTCGGCCATCATATCCCATACACCAGGAAATCCAACTTTCTGGCCTTGGGTTTTAATATACTAATTAACTGTTAATAAATATTTGTTAACTATTAATAAATACTTATTAACTATTAATAAATGTATTTTCCTCCCAAATAAATATTTATTGAATGTTAAAAAATATTTATTAAAATATTGTCTTCAAATAAATTAAATTATTAATTGTTAATAAATCCTTCTATCAGAGTACTTAAAACTTGCAAAGTACTAAACTTGAATTACATTGTTTGCAGGAAATGTTATTTTCTGGAGAAAAAAAATTAAAATAAAAAACTGAGTGTAAGACTTAAAAATTATTACGAGGGTGAAGGAAGTTGAGAAACTGGCGGGAGACTTTTAGTTTATTCTATTGTAGACCAACTCTGACTCTGACTCTAACTATGACACGATTGTTGTTGTTGGTGTATTATATGTGTGGAGCACACGTACGAGGAGTCAACCGGTCACGCTGGGAGTTTAAAAAAAAAATAAAAGACTAGAACGAGGATTGAGAGTATAGTAATAAAAAAATAAATCCAAGATGTAAGAGAAAGGATAGGCTGTGTTGGTTGGGTCTCAGCTTGGCTTTTGGTCTCAGCTTGGCTGGTATTATGGTATTATGTGTACGTGGTACGTGGGGGAAGATGCGGCGATGCATTTCGGCATGCGTTTTAAAATCTTGACTCGATTCCGTACCGGGCAGGCGGGGGAGAGCCCTCTTACTCAGCTCGTAGGAGCCTCGGTCACTGACTCGGTACCGTAGATGATATACAACCTGTATATAATAATACTGCTAGGTGCTTTCTCTCTAAACTTACATCCCATCATGTATAATACGGATTGGAGTAATTCCTACTATACGTGTTGCTGTTTGCTGCATGTCCACGTGTTCAATTTGTATTATATCTACCGTAGTGTAAATTTCAACACTTGACACTTGATATCATCGTCATACTGTCTGATATGATGTTGTATTGAGTGTACTTGTTCTACTGGGTGTTATTATTATAATTTAATATCATAATTTACACAGAAAAAAATTTTTCTTTCTAATTATTTTCTTGGGCGAAAAAAAATTTTTTTTTGACAAGAAATTTTACTTATTAAAACAAAATTAATTCTCTTGCTTTAAAAAATACTTATCTTGATTCAAGAAAATTTATTTAAGCCAAGAAAATCTTTTTGTTGTGAAAAAATTCAGCCTCTTGCTCCAAAAAATTTAGTTTTTGATAGAAGTAAATTTTTTTGTCTTGAGAAAATTTCTCTCTTGCTCCAAAAAATTAAATATAAAGATAGAATTAAATTTTAATTAATTTTTTTATTGATTAACATGTCAAATAATATTGAATTTTTTTTTTTTTTTTTTTTTTTTTTTATTCAATATGTATAATTGCACGCTAAAATAATATTAAAAAGGTATCAAATATTCAAGAAAAAAATTTTCTTGAGGTAAGAAAATTTTTTTCTCAGCTAAAATAGGTGACGTTGCTTCCCTAAAGTATCTAAAAAATCTTGAATCAAATATAAAAATTTATTGTATCATGATAATTTGAATTAAGAAAAAATGACCAAGAATAGAATTTAAAGAAAAATTTTTACTTCGGTCTTCACTGAAAAAAAAATTAACTTGATTTAAGAGAAAAATTCTTGAACCAAGAAAATAATTTTGAAGAGTTTCATTGTCTTGAATCTAGACTAAAAATTCTTAAATTAAATTTACAACTAAGAAAAATTTCTTAGTTTAAGAATTTTTCTACTCAAATGAAGATAAAATTCTTCAAAATTATTTACTTGATTCGAGTAAATTTTTTTTCTGTGCTCAGGCACCCGACAAATTTTCTTTTTCAGTCAAAATTTTTTTTTTCTGTGTACATTTTAATTTTTACTAAAATTAATTTTTTTTTTGTAGACGGTCGGAATAAATTATCGGTAACAAACACCGGTTATCGTTATCGGTTATCAATGACAATAATCGTTAGCCAATTATCAGCATAATAGTAAGCTGTTGTAATCTATACTAATAACAACCTGGTTACTATTTGGAGAAAATAATTGTCAAACGTAACGTCACTCCTGTAAGATAAAGAGTAGTATACATAAAATAAAATATATGGGTGATTCTCTGTAAGGACGTCTTAAATCTGTACAAAATTGTCCGACCAAATTATTTTTGATTTTTTTGATTTTTTCGATATTTGTGTATCTTTTGCCATATAACATGACAGGGGACTGATTTTTTTAATTAAATTGAGAAAAATCAAGCAATCTATTTCAATGCATTCAACTTTTTAAGTTCTCAATGAATGTTTAAATTAATTAGAATAATATTAAGACTTATGGATCCAATTTTATAAATAAATTATCAACAAAAATAGCTGCCAGGGGACTGAGTTTTGAAGTGGCCCAGACACATATTTCCAGAAAAAACGGTGCTTTGACACTAAATAAAATGGCGATAAAGCGCTAACAGCCCTATGGTTATTAACTTACGGCTAGTTAGATCCTTATAAACTTTACAAAAGGTAAAATAACACGCTAGATTTTTTTTTTGTTGGCTTTGTATTTCTGGCAGGGGACTGATCTTAAAATGCCTGGGACAAACTTTGGTTTAATGAATTTAATGAAACAAATTAACTTTCGGTACTTTTTATTGAAGAAGATTGTTAGTTAACTAATTAAGTTTATAAACATTATGGATCAAATTATATATTATTGACGAATAACTTAAAGTTTAATCTTAAAGTTTTAATTTTGGGACTGGGACAGTCCAGGGGACTGACATTTCGGTGGTTTACGGATTTATAGCAAAAAAACAAAAATTTATTCGATTTTAGTTTTCAATGCTCCAAATAGAAATGTTTTTTTACTTTCGTAATAAATTTTTTTTAGTAACAAAATAAGAATTTTTCTAATAAAAAAATGCCTGGGACAGCAAAAAACATCCTTACAGAGAATCACCCATATACAGAGTTCAGAGTAGTATGGAGCCATAGGAGAGGATAGAGTAAGAGGAATAAAAACACGTTAGCACGCGGCTGAAAGTATATTAACTGCGCATGTACAATGTCCCTGGCGACGGAGCCCCACCATGTGTTGCCCGGCCGCGTGGCGTCCTGATCAATCTCCAGTGTTGCCAGATATACCAGTACGGTCTTCTGTCCTCTGTATGTTTCTGGTCTCTACTCGCTTTGTACTGTTTGTTGTGTATGTAGTATGTAGTATGTAGTATGTAGTAGGTTGTGTGTACTATACATTACATACACCATGTCTACAGTCTACACGACCTGGAAGACCCGGCACCCGGCTGGTGACCCCCTTCTACGCTCATCTCCCTCTACTCTTCTCAGTATCCGCGATCCCGCAATCCCTCTACACTCTTACTTGCCATTTAATACTTATTTATATCTATTGTAATTAGTATTTTTTGGAGGTACACGTGGGTATCATTAAATGTCATACCACAATTAAATTAATTAATTATCAAGGAGATTATTTTGGTAGCTTTATTGCCGGAATTTTAGAGCAGGTTTATTTTTTTTTTCCCCCCCAAGATTAGATCATTTGTTATTTATTTAATTACTTTTTTATTTCTGGTAGAATTTTAATTGTTATTATTGAGTATCAACCACGTGTGTAACGTCATCGCGGTCACCTTGAACAAATTGCATTCGTATTGTTGCCGCGAGATGGAAGCGCTGACTGTAAGAAGGAAGTGCAAGGTCGACCGATAAATTCGGAATAAATTTTATCATTTTTTTAATAATTAATAATACATTTATTTTATTATTTTTAAGATAAGTAAAATAATAATTATGATTGTTGTTTTATTAATAATAAAATTTACTGTCAACAGGTGCTAAACTCAAGAGAGAAAGATCGGAGCCAGATGACCTGTTTTGCGAGGAGAAAATGCTTATAATTGATGGTGAGTAATATTAAGATCGCTAAATAAACTCGATATTTTATCCGAGATAACTTTACCTCCAAATGTTTTGTTGATCTCATCACTAAGAGGTGTTTTCTGTAAGCATGCAGATGTAAGACGACATTCCGGCTCTTTTTTATTTTATTTTTTTATTTAGAAAACGCCAATCGGCAATATACATCTATGGTATTAAGATAAAAGCCCCAATAGATGATCACGTACCAGTATATGATCACTCCATATATTTGTATATCTATATTTATAAATATAGGTTTTACCTTACAATAAAAAAAAAAAAAAAAAGAAGAAAACACATAATTTATAAATTCATAATTTTGTAGGAAACGAGAGTGAGAAAATTGATAATTTCATATTTTAAAGATTAACAATAATATATAGTTTATTCGTTGAGATTTATCAGGATTTTAATGAAAGGAAAGATAATTAATTAATTTATTTATTAGTTAATTAATTTATTCATTAGTTAAATAATTAACTAATTAATTAACTAACTAATAAATTAATTAACTAACTAATGAATAGTTAATTAATTAGTGAACTATTTATTAGTTAGTTAATTAATGAACTATTCATTAGTTAGTTAATTAACTAATTCATTAGTTAGTTAATTAACTAATTTATTAGTTAGTTAATTAACTAATTTATTAGTTAGTTAATTAACTAATTTTTTAGTTAATTAATTTATTCAATTAAAAAGAATTAGTTTGAAATTAATTAGACTCCAAAAGGAGTTCCTTGGCCATGTTTATAAAGGATCTATAGGTACCACTGTAGAAACTTAGGTCATGATGCCAGGTATTCACAATTTTATTTTATTATTTATCCTTATTTCAGAAATACCAGAATTAATAATAACAAAATAAAAAAAAATATATTAACAAATAAAACGACTTATAGAATAGTGGGGCGTGATCCAGAGTGTAGACCGTAAGAGTGTGAGAAATCCGTAGCCGTCGACGGGGTGATAACGGAAGGGGGGCGTAGACGATACAGACAACGACAACGACTGCGACGTCATCCTCAGGTTGTACGTACTGCCGAGACCCAACCGCCGGCTACTCGAGTTTAGATTTCAGTCGACAATTCGCGACTCACGCGCGATCACCTTCCATCATTGCTCTCCTTATCATTACTAATTAATTTTTTTTTTAATTAATTAATTGATTGATTGATAATCAATCGAAGGTAGACCTCGGCTCTATTTAAATTTATTTAGTGACTGTAATTATGATCAGAGCACCGAGGAGATAACAGACTCAAAGGTCAATGATAAATTAATTTTTTTGCGAGTGAATTTATTGACAATTATTCAATAACAGGATTAGAGTTTTTAATTATTTTATTTAATTTAATTTTATTTATTAAAAAGTGACATGCAAGTTTGTATTTAAGCGACAAGAATTAAAAAAAAATGGGAATGCTGTTGATGACGCAAGATGGTGCACCACTGATGAACTTTGCCGTGACAAAGCCGACCCATATTGGGTTAAATAGTTTTACCAGCGGGGAATCAAGAGTCCCCGTTGAAGGTGGTAATCTAGCTGATATTAATATTGATAACGAGACGGCCAGTATGTGTAAGAGGTTTCCGGTCGTCGGGATTATCAGTGCAGATAATAATTATTTAAGAATAAATAAAAATAATAATATTGAAAATGGCTGTGAGGATGATAAAGAGCTAGACTGCCGGATGCCACCACCTCCGAAAAAAAAATGGATGCGACACTACCTGCTGGGTGAGATCTGCATAACAGTAGATGTGTTATTTTCTATGTCACGGTCTTGATAATGAATTAATTTTTTTTTTTTTTTTACATAGTTATAGTTAAATTAGTTAGAGTGATTGATGCGATAAAATATTCGGATTATTTTGAATACAATAAAGAAAATTTTATAAATTTAAATTCTCTGGGAATAAATATTTAATTTATTCAGTGATTTTATTATTGACACTGAATAGAAGAGTATTAAATTTATTAGTACAAGGACAGATTTAGTAATTTTAGATTTTTAGCTGTCTAAATCGGTTAGATTGAAATTCCGAATAAGATCAACTGATGCGAAGAAATGGGTGTTTTATTTTCGACCAACAGTGAGCGGCTCGGATATAAAATAAGAATAAAATAACAAATTATCGGGTATTAAATCATTTTTAAAGCTCTGGAATATTCCGTACATGTCCTCAGACATAAAAATAAATAAAAATAAATAAAGAGCAGAAATTTTTATAGCCTGGAGGTAAAATCCTCGTCTTCGGACTTACATCAAGGCCGAATTTATCCACTGTCTAAAAGTTTTAATTAATTTTTTTAGGTCATGAATAAAATTTATTCTCATACATAAAATTTTTACTTTATTTTAATTAACGAGTCATTTAAAAACAATAGCAATAATTATAAATAAAAAATAGTCTTGAGGAGTATTTTGTTTAGGAGTGAATGGGTTTAGTTTTATAATTCAAAGCTCCCCACTTAAGGTAATTCCAGTGGAACGGCATGACCAGTCACGTGGCTGTCTTACCGTTTCTCCAGCAGCTTCTCTCTGCCACCCGCGAATTATTTATCCCCCACCCTCGGCGATAGGTTCTCCCTCTTTAAATAATTCCTGTACGAGGTACGAGAATTGCAGCGCATATAATAGGAGTTATATAGACACATATAACACACGTACTATTTATTTCCCCTCACGTCATTCTGTCTGTCTCAACCACGTGTTACTCCCACTTTAATCGACTAGACTGTGCCGGGGACGGGGAACTCCAGACAAGACTATATACAGTTACCTTAAATAAATTATTTAACAATTCAATAGTTAAATTATTTATTTAATCTACTTTTTTTTGGACTAATCATCCATTATACGATGTGCTTTTTTACTTACTCATTACCATTTTATTATTGTAATTATTAATTTTTATAAGCTAAACTTTGTTTTTGCTATTTATTTTATTATACTTTTTTATTTATGGATTTGATAAAAATGATTTATACTTAACTGTGGGTAAAAAAAAAAATTACGGCATTGCAGTTGTGATAAATGTTGGAAGGTCATGTGATGACTAGAAAAATGTATGTTAAGATATCTTTTATTTTTTTTTTTTTATTGATAAAAATTTATTTAATATGTAATTAATTTTATTTAATTTTTTTTTAACTATTTAAAACAATTATTTTATTAGAATTTTTTTAAATAAATAAATTAAAAGAAATTTTTTAATAAACAAATTGGAAAATTCTTTAAATAAATAAATTAAAAAAAAAATTTAATAAACAAATTATAAAATGCTTTAAATAAATAAATTAAGTTTAAAACAAATTTTTTTAATGAATAAATTGGAAAATTCTTTAAATAAATAATTTAAAAAAAAATGTTTTATTAAATTGAAAAATTCTTAAAATAAAAAAATTGAAAAAAAAAAATTTTTAATAAATTGGAAAATTCTTTCAATAAATAATTTTAAAAAATTTAATAAATAAATTGGAAAATTCTTTAAATAAATAAATTAAAAAAAAATTTAATAAACAAATTATAAAATGCTTCAAATAAATTAATTAAGTTAAAAAAAATTTTTTTTAATAAATAATTTGGATAATTTTTTAAATAAATAATTTTTAATAAATTGGTCAATTCTTTAAATAAATAAATTAAAAAAAAAAATAGTAAGTTTTAAAAAAATTTTTTTAATAAATCAATTGGATAATTCTTTAAATAAATAAATTTAAAAAAAATTTTTAATTAATAAGTTGGAAAATTTTTTAAATAAATAAATGAAAAGAAATTTTTTTAATAATTAGAAAATTTTCTAATAAATAAATAAAAAAAAAAAATTTAATAAATAAATTGAAAAATTCTTTAAATAAATAAATTAAAAAAAAAATTTTTTTTAAATAAATAAATAAAAAAAATTTAATTAAAAAAAAAAATTAAGACCGGAAATAATGTATTTTATTTGTAATTTCATTCTTGGTTTAAAAGAGCCCTTGATCCAGGAATAGATTGAGTAATGCTTAAGGATTGCCAAGTTTGTTAGTACATGAATGAGACCCTCGGGTTGTTGGGATGAGTGAGTACGTGCTGGTTAATTTAAACCAAAGACCATAAAATAAAATAAAAGAAAAAAAGTAATGGAATGTCTTTGCTATTGGCATTCTCTTATAAAATAAAAAGACTGATCATTGATGACCGATCAATTGAACTCTACCGTCATTCACTTTATATATTCTCCATGCTAATTGATTAATTTATTTATTTGCAGAAGAAGATCCTCTGGACATTGCCAGGTCTAATGGGAACCACGCGACAGGTCTAAGGACCAGCCCGGTGATTGCCAGCACTCATTCTCTCGGAAACCAAAATTCCATAACACACATCACTAGCCATCCCCAGCACCAGCAGCACCCTCACCATCATCACAGCTACCAGCAGCCTCAAACTCAGATCCAGCATCACAACAATCACAACAGTGCTTCGCACGATCATTATGTCGATAATTATAATTCTAATCACACTGCTGGCAATGGCGGCGCTACTTTGTCTACCGATGAGTCTGCTCACGACAATAAGAAGCATCGAAATCCGTCAGTAATTTTTTTTTTTTTTATATATTTATTATTTAAATTAAAATTATACAAAATATATTTATATTAATGGTAGTTTGTTTTGTTTTTTAGACCGTGTGTAATTAGATCTGGAACAAGAGAAGTGCATAATAAATTAGAGAAGAATAGGCGAGCTCATCTTAAAGAATGTTTCGAGTTATTGAAGAAACAATTACCAGCTCAAGATGAAAAAAAATCTTCTAATTTATCGATTCTCCATGCAGCCATCAGACACATACAAGTAATTTTTTTTTATTTATTTGTTATATTATAAATAAAATTTTACTTTGTTAAATAATGACTTTTGTTAAATTTCACTGTATTTTTTTAACTATTGACGGTTTTGAAGAAATAAGCTCATCCCGATGTTACACTCATCAAGAGCTTTCATTTGAGTACCCACATGCATTTTGATATATTTTTCATATATACATATATATAATATATATAAATATATGAAAAATTGATGTGGGTACTCAAATGAAAGGTCTTGATGAGTGTAACATCGGGATGAGCTTATATTTTTAAAAATGTCAATATTTCACAAGATACAAGGTCATTTCTTAATTATTGACATTTTTAAAGATGTAAGCTCATCCTGATGTTACACTCATCGAGAGCTTTCATTTGAGTACCCACATGCATTTTGATATATTTTTCATATATACATATATATATAATATATATAAATATATGAAAAATTAATGTGGGTACTCAAATGAAAGGTCTTGATGAGTGTAACATCGGGATGAGCTTATATCTTTAAAAATGTCAATAGTTCACAAGATACAGGGTCATTTCTTAATTATGTATCTAGAGATAGAGCATTTTTGAATGCTTCTTAACTTTTTGTTGGAATTGTTGAAAAATAAATTTGTTAAAGGTTAAATTAAAGAGAATTTCATAAGCTTTGAAATGACTAAATAATTAATATAGTAACAAAATTCTATGTGAATTTTGACACAAGGGCCAATGAAATAGATTTTGTAAAAATCTACCGAAAATTTCCGCGTGAATAAAATTTTTGTATACTGCCCTAAATTTTACGGTCAACTAGATTCCACTTAAGTATATTTTTACGTTTGTAAACTGGTGGTAGAAGTAAGTAAGCTCGTCTACGCTGTCTAATAAAAGTAAAGTGCTCAACTTAGATCACTTAATTTAAAAATAACTATCAAATCGTATCAAATCTCACTTTGAAATTTTTTTTTATTGTCCTTATATTTGTAATTTAATATATAAAAATTGCAATATATTTTAATATTATATCAGTAATTTATAAAAAAATTATTTAGACGTTAACGAGATAAATTATAGAATAAAATTTTTTCAAGTGCTGGATATCAGCCAGATGTAAAATAAATAATTTAAGACCTTAAATTATTTATTAAAATTATTATAATAAACATTCTGAATTGCAAAAATATTTATGGAGCCTGCAGATGTTGAGGATATAAATTTTACAAGAAAAAGAGTATCAAGTAGCACTGGTTTGTTTAAACGTCAGTCAAAAATGACATTCTCGATCCACGCAAACTCAATAGCGATCGTTGTCATCGCCTATTATGTGTGCAGATTTATATATATATATATTTGTAATAAGGTATAAGAAGATAGCTCGAATAAAGCGCGTGCGTGATGACCTTTGTTTCCTTTCTTTTTTAGTCAGTACCGCGGGTACCACGTGTTTAGTAAGTGAATTATGTGTGTCAGCGTGCACTGCCACGTGTATTCGCTGCTCAATGCTCCAATATACCACATATATTTACTTTTATGAGTATAATGTACAATATGTAGCTTGCAGTTGCTAATCTTGGATGATAGCCAGCGGGCATATGTACTCTACTTTGTTGATGGAATAAATCGTTAAAGGATTTATCTTGACAAGAATTTTTTTTTTAATGCTTTCAGGTCCTAGTGAGAAAGGAGAGAGACAACGAGCACGAGATGGAGAAATTGGCACGGGAAAAAATAGCGTCTCAACAGAGGATAGTTGCGTTGAAAAAAGAGCTGGCTGGTAGGTGGCCGCATCTTGATTTTAGCCAGATATTAAAGGAACCAAATCTTGCTGTTGATACTTCTGGGTCTAAAAATCGTAGGTTTATTTTTTTTTTTTTTTTATTATAATATTTTTTAATTAAAGAATTTTTGTTAAAGACACTTGATCATTTTTTGTTAAAATAAAATAGCTCTAAAAAATTAAAAAAAATTTAATTTACAATTTTTTAGAGCTTTTAGACATGGAATTTTTTTTTTATAAATTGTTAATATTAAAATATTTTTCAATTAAAGACTTGATCATTTTTTGTAAAATAATCTAGCTCTAAAAAATAAAAAAAAAATTAAATTTACAATTTTTTAGAGCTTCTAGACTTGGATTTTTTGAAATAAATTTTTCTTTTCATAAATTATTAACATTAAAATATTTTTTAATTAAAGACACTTGGTAATTTTTTGTGAAAAAAAAACTAGCTCTAAAAAATTGAAAAAAAAAATTAAATTTACACTTTTTTAGACCTTCTAACAATGAATTTTTTTTTTCATAAATTTTTCTTTTCATAAATTAAGGTAAAAGACCCAGTTATTGACACTGGCCTAGTTGTTTGACACTTACAATTTTATTCTAATTAAAAAAATTAAATGTTCTCAAAAAACCAATTTTCTTAAAATTTATAATTTATAAATTATATATATATATATTAATTTATTAGAGTTAATTTGTTTTTTTTAATTAAAATAAAATTGCAAGTGTCAATAACTGGGTCTTTTACCTTATTATTATTTAAATATTTTTTAATTAAAGACACTTGATAATTTTTTGTTAAATAAACTAGCTCTAAAAAATTAAATTTACAATTTTTTAGAGCTTCTAGACATGGAATTTTTTTTATAAATTATTAATATTAAAATATTTTTTAATTAAAGACACTTGATAATTTTTTGTAAAATAAACTAGCTCTAAAGAATTAAATAAAAATAAAATTTAAAATTTTTTAGAGCTTCTAAAAATGGAATTTTTTTTATAAATTTTTCTTTTCATAAAACATTTGTTAAAAAATGATGAAAAATTTTTTTTTGCCAGCTGAAGCAATGGATGTTGATGTATCAGCAGGCTTAGCTCGTGGTGGTACCCGTTACAGCAGCACAAGTAGTCTAAGCAGCGCAGCAACAGCAAACTCACCTCAAAATCACCACCAGTCCACAAGTACCGTGACACAATCAACGTCAATGCAAAATCAAACAGCAACGGCGGCTGTTGTTTGTCAAACACAAGGTTTGAATCTTGCTCAAAGCTCTAGAGAAAGTCCTCCTACTAGTTCTAGTCCTGGAGCATCAACACCTAGCATTCCTACTCCTGCTCAGGTAAAATTTAAATTCCTTTCAAATTAAATAATTTTATTTTATTAATAAAAATTAAATTGTTTTATATTATTAATTAAAATAAAATTATGTTATTTTTTATTAATAAAAATTAATTTGTTTTATTTTATTAATTAAAATAAAAATTAATAAATTAATTTACAACAGGAGAAAGTAGCGTCTCCAACAGTGGTACAGCAGCAACCGCATCAACTCCATTTACCGATAAGTGCCCAGATGTTGAACACGAGCCAGGGCTTGGCGACAATAGTCCCTACGCTGCAACACCTCGGTCCGGGGCTGAGAGTCATACCTGGAGACACACGACAACTGCTGGTGACACACACCACTGGCAGCAATGAGACGCGACCGCTGACATTGGCTGTGCAAAACTCGACGGACCAGTCTCCGCGGCCACTTATCGCAGTTCAGTCGCAAGCTGGCTCAGATCCAAGACCAGTCGCCCTGGTGGTACACTCGACGGCGGCGAATGACAACCGCGTTACCTTTGTTCATTCGAATCTGTCTAATCAAGAGCGACCATTGGCTCTGGCTGTTCAGTCTGGTGCCAGCGATGTTCGTCCTGTTACTTTTGTACACTCCGGTAATGAGGGGCGACCTTTAGTCCTCGCTACTCATCCTCCGCCTCTTAATGTTACAAGTATGTTTTATTTTTTATTATTTATTATTTTAATAATAACAAGTATTTTTCAAGCTAGATTATAATTTTTTTCATTAGTATATGAGCATTACTTAAGACACTGTATCTCCTAAAATATTGAAGATAGCCCCATAGTATATAAACGTTTTTTATAGGAAAATTCATGTTTACAATTTTTGTCTCTTAATTTTTTTATAAAATCAATATTTCAATAAATATAGCCATTTTTTTACTGACTAAATAATGATTTCTCATTTTAAACTTCTTGAGCACTAATTAAGTTACAAATTAAATTATATCTTCCAAAATATTGAAGATAATCCCATAGTATAAAAACATTTTTTATAGAAAATTTTATAAGCTACAATTTTGGTCATATAATTTTTTTATAAACTTAATATTTCAGGAGTTATAGCCATTTTTTTAGTGACTAAATAATGATTTTTCATTTTTAACTTTTTGAGCATTAATTAAGTTACAAATTAAATTATTTCTCCTAAAATATTGAAGATAATCCCATAGTATAAAAACGTTTTTTATAGGAAATTTTATAAGCTAAAATTTTTATCTTTTAATTTTTTGATAAAATCAATATTTCAGGAGTTACAGGAGTTTATATGATAACTAGATTACAATTTTTCATTTTTTTGTATCTCAGTATTATTTAAGTTACAAATTAAATTATATTTCATAAAATATTGAAGCTAGCCCCATAGTATAAAAACGTTTTTTATAGAAAATTTTATAAGCTACAATTTTTGTCTTATAATTTTTTCCAAAAATCAATATTTCAAGAAGTTACAGCCATTTTTATAATAACTAGATATAAATTTTTCTTCAACTTTTTGAGCACTAATTAAGTTACTATATTTCCTAAAATATTTAAGATAGCCTCGTAGTATAAAGACATTTTTTATAGAAAATTCTATAAGCTACAATTTTATCTCATAATTTTTCGATAAAATCAATATTTCAAGAGTTACAGCCATTTTTAAACTAACTAAATAGTGATTTGATATTTTATTAAAAAATTTCCTATTATTTTACAGCAGCACAAACAAGAATAAGATCTGGAGAAACACAAACGACACACAAAATCGGAGGAGTAACACTAGTGGGTGGAAATGGATCCGAGTTAACGCGACTACCCGGCGGAGCAGAATTGAACATTTTACCTGCAAATGGTGTGTTTCGTTCCGTAAAAACGCAATCACTTGCTGTTCAAGGAGGTGATTAACTAAAAAACCACTTATGTACTAGTAAAAGACCCCATTACTGACACTTTCTTTGATTTTGGTGCTTATTCAATTAATGAAATCATTAATTTCAATAATCAATATATTATTTAAAATCTTTATCAAAAAAATTTATAATTTTTTTAATTTTGATAGAAAAAGTGCCACTAATGGTCTTTTACCTTATTTGCTTATTTTTACTTAAATATAAATTTTTATTTCACGAATTACTTTAATTATTAGGACTAACACTGAGCCACGCTGGAGTGTCACTACAAACTTCATCAGGAAAGCAAGCGGTGATGCAAAACGTGCCTACCAGCGAAGGAATCGCCCACATAGTGGGCCAACACACATCACTGTCTGGCCTAACACCCATCGTAACACCAATGACCGTGGTGTCTCAGGGTAACAACCAAGTAACGGCCCACATTCTCGCCCCGTCTAACCTCACCGGGAAGATGATCACCACGCCGATTCTCAAGTCTGTTGGGCAAGTGCCGCTAGTTAATGCCCAGTATCTAAACACAACGACAATCGTTAAACCCGTTGTTGTTGTCAGTACGTCAGCCAACGCAACGTCACCCACAATAACTTCCACGACACAGCCTTCCGTAACGAGTAATTCTAATGTCTGACAAAATCGTAAAAAAATTAAGATCGTCTGAAACATTTATTTTTATTTTAATTCAGCATTTTTTTTCACTGACACTTTTTTTAATATTTATGTTGATATTATGTCGCAATTAATTAATAATAATTAACAAACTGAAATAATAATCTGAATAATAATTATTAGTAAAAATAATAATAATATCGCATTTAAGATGTTTTAAGGGTGTTTGAAAAAAAATCCTATTTTTTTATTTTTCAAGTCCAAAAATAATTTTAGTATGGAGAAAAATTTTTTTTTGCATTTCTCCACGTTTCATACAAAAATATGTTGATTCACAAAAAAAAAATTTTTTTTTTAAAACCCAAGTATTTTTTTTTGTAAAATGGGTAAAAAAAATGCAAAAAAAAATTTTTTTCAAACTAAAAATTTTTTTGGACAGAAAAAATAATAGAATTTTTATTATACGCTCTTATGACATCTATAGATAAAGAACAAGATGACACTGGATATACAATAAGTATAATCCAGATTACAATGAGTATAATCCAGATATCACACAGTATAATCTGGATTTTTTTTAGCTACTATCTGAAATTGTTTTTTACTCAATAACATCCCAGATTATATTGAGTGAAAAAAATTTTTAGATAGTAGCTAGTATAATCCTGATTACAATGAGTATAATCCAGATATCACGCAGTATAATCTGGATTTATTTAGCTACTATCTAAAATTTTTTTTCACTTAATATCATCCCAGATTATATTAAGTGGAAAAAAATTGCAGATAGTAGCTACTATAATTCAGATAACAATGAGTATAATCTGGGATTATATCCAGTGTCATCTTGTTATTTACGTGTGGAATGCGATATCAAACATTTACTTGGAAAGAAAAAAAAAAAAAAAAAAAAAAAAGAAAAAAAAAAAAAAAAACGTCCAGATGAAGCCGTCGAGTTTTTAATTTTAATTTTTTTTATTAATTAATTAATTGCGACAATGTTAAAAGAAATTGATAATTAGGACTGCTGATCATTTATTTTATTAGCAATAAATAATCTAAATACGCCAGCAAGTATTTTTCGTATTAATTTATTAAAAATAAATAATTTTGCTTTTGTGACGGTTTAGTTTTTAAAATAATTAGTAAAGGGACTCTAATAAGTTTATATTTATTATTTTTATTCAAGGTAAAATGATAATTCCAAAAAGTAGTTTTTAATTAGCTACAATTTAATTGTACTCGTTATTTAAGTACTGTACCAGTGGTTATAAATTTAATTTATAATGTACATTTTTTTTTCTTTTTTTTTTTAATTAATTAACAATCATTATTTATAACTGTTTACGCAGCTGAAGAACAAAGAAAATTGAAAAATCAGGAAAAAAACACTAATATATATATATATATATATATATATATATATATATATATATATATATTAGAGTGTTTCAAAAAAACTATTTTTTTTTTTTGGAAGAACTTTGAAAATTCTTCAGAGTATCCCTAATCGAAGATTAGCAAAATTCAAAAGTAAAAAAAAATTTTTTTCTATGTTATTTAAATGGAAATAAAAAATTAATTACAACCACCTCTATACATTAATATTAAGGGCTGAGATTTTCACAATGTCTTCGATTAGGGATACTCTGAAGAATTTTCAAAGTTCTTCGAAAAAAAAAAAATAGTTTGTTTTTTTGAAACACTCTAATATATATATATATTAAAATATTACTAATAATTATATGTTCGATATTTTCTCAATTTTTGTAAATTGTATTGTAAAAAAACTTATTATTTTAATTATTATTTTTAATAATAGGGTAAGGGCTCGCGTCAATCTGAATGCTAAATTATTTTTTAAAAATTATTTTGGAGACTGAAGTATTGTCATTTTATGTTTTAAAAGTTATATATTTGTAAATAAATGACTGTGATTTGGAATTAATATTTTTTTTTTTTTTCGACTCAAATAATTTGTGAGCCCTTGAAAATAATTATTGTAGCTTTATTGACAATAATTAAAAATGCAGGATTTGTTTTTTCGGTAGCAATTTATTAAATAAATTAATAAGTAGTTAGACTGAATTATTTAAATACTTATCATTTAATTTATTCATAAAATTACAATTATTGTAATTACTTATTATTATGTAAATAAAAAAAAATGTCATTTTATAAGATTGTAATGAAATAATTTTGTTTTTTTTTCCCTAAAAAATTATTTTTAAAAAATTTTATTTCTAAATTGCAATCTTATAAAATTATAAATTAAAAAAAAAGGAACACAATATTATTGAGTATTGCTCTTATTTAAATGTATTAATTTTTGTAAATTAATATATTAATATAAAACAATAATTATTAATTATAAACATAAATATGGTGTTGATATCATTCTCGTAAGACTAAATATATATATATATATATTGTAAGATCTCATTTAAAAAAAAAAAAAAAAAAAAAAAAAAAAAAATTTGAAAAAGAATAAATTAATAAAATAATAAAAATGGTTATATATATATTAACAGATATTAATATACAAAAGCTGTTTAGTAGAAAATTGCTTACTTCTATCTGCAATCGAGTCTACTCTAGAAAAATTGAAAAAAAATATAGAAAACATAAATAAATAATATATACGTATATTAATTAAAAATATGAAACGAAAAATAAATGCATTGCATGTCTTGGTTTTTTTTTATTAAGTTATTCTTTAAGTATGAGTGTCTAAACTATAATAATGCGTACGCAAAATATGTGATAAAAAATGTAATTAAAGAAATTAACATTATTTATAATTATTATGTAAGTGGTTGATAATTTGATGGTGGGTGTGTGAGAAAAATATCTAACTGTATATATTTAATTTAAGATTGTAATGGATTATTAAACGGGCAATAGTGTAAAATACGCTCAATTATTAATTATTAATTATTGAATGAATTTATTTAATATTTAAGGCTATTTTATAAAAATTTCATTTCTGGAATTTATTTAAATTACATTTTTTTTTGACTACTCTAAGCAATAAATTGTTAATCTA
>NW_025404436.1:0-4260 GCF_020080835.1 Cotesia glomerata
AAAAAATAGTGTAAAATTTAAGAGTGTAGAAAATAGGAATTTTTCAATTCTTGAGGAGTAAAAAACATGTATTTTTCAATTATTAAAGACACAAACGAAAATAAAAACCAATTTTATAAAAATTAATTAAAGTTGAATAAATTAATTTTTCAATATAAGACAATATATCAAAAAAAATTCTATCAACTTTTTACAGCCAGCCCTAGTACAATAATATTATTTAAGCTTTTTTCAGATCCACACGCCGCACACAAAAGACGAATTTCTTGCGCTAAGAAAATTTTTAAGGAAAACGAAAGATTATTTTTGGAGCAAGAAAAAATTTTCTTGACTCAAGAAAATTTTCTTGGCCAAAGAAACTTTGACTTCATTCAAGAAATTTTCAACTTTCTTCAATATTTTCTTGAGTCAAGAAAATTTACTCATCCACACGGAAAAAAAAATTTCTGTTCTGGTAACCTTAACTGTA
Organism: Cotesia glomerata; assembly: GCF_020080835.1. Classification (NCBI taxonomy): domain Eukaryota; kingdom Metazoa; phylum Arthropoda; class Insecta; order Hymenoptera; family Braconidae; genus Cotesia; species Cotesia glomerata. The sequence goes on from NW_025404436.1 coordinate 470, forward strand.
GAGAGTTACCACTAACTATACACAGTTTACTATTGCGTTGTAGAGGAGTTACAGTAACATAATGTTATTTAGTCTCTGAAAACTCAATGTTGTTGAGCTCTCAGAAGCTCTACGGGATTGTTCTCAGAGCCAAACGGTATAGTTGAGGAAGCGCCCTACGTTGCGCAGTAGTGGAGTGCGCTGGACATATTCCTCATAACCTTCTAAAATGACAAACAGAATTGATTTTTTGTTACTCGTCCATATTATTAAAAATATATGAAGACAATTAAGTTTCCAGTTTATTTATTAAAAGGAAATAGGTTTTTTGTGAAATTAAATTTCGTTAGAAACAGTTTTGTATTTATGGTTTTTCAAGGTTCATTTGCAGTGACTGTTAATTTAATTTGTGGGTTGAATATATTGTGATAAGTAATAAGATTATCCGGAATCCATTAAAAAGACCCCATTTTAACACAATAATAACGTCTTTGGTTTCTGCTTGTATCTTTTTCTTGTGCAGTATACGGTAGTGATTTTATGTCCAATATTTATTAACATGAACTCCAAGAAAAATAGGATTAATTTTGTAGACGACCATATTTTTATTCGTAATATGTAAGTCTCTATTATTATTTTATTTCTATTATAATACTATTCTTTATTTGTCATATACAATTATTGTTGGCAATATAAATTCGTTCTGCCGCATTTATTTATTAAATTCATCAATGCTAAATCGTAAAAAAAATTATTAAAAGCAGACTTCCAAAATTTGTTAGTAGTCTCACAGAACGATCCTGTGGTGAGTTGTGAAAGGTAAATAACGTTTAGCCTCTGAGCTCAAACGATGTAGAGTTGCAGGAGCCAAACGGTATTAGTTACCATAAGAAAACCGTTAACCTACTGGAACTTTATTACAACTAACTAACTACTATAGAGTTCCTATAGCAAATTCTTTTTCTCCGTGGCGCGCTGGCTGTCAATCGTTTTGAGAAATTTTTCTTCAGTTTCCTGAAAAATAAGTCAATGACAAAAATTGATTAAAAATCTATTTCTTGCTTAGACTTTTTTAAGAAACAAAAACGATTTCAATAAACATTTGATAATTTATATTTAAATACTGTAGTATCTTAGCGATGAAATTAAGTTAGCTTTGACATCTAAAAATTTTTATATTTTTTTTTTTTATTAAAAAAATTATTACAAAAAAAAAAATAAAAAAAAAATTTCATTTAGGTAAAAACTTGAATAATCCTTTAAGTGCAATTTTAAAAAATATTTTTCGGTTCCAATTTAATAAGTGAAAAAAAAATAAAAAATTAAAAACGTTGGCTAACTTTAGTATTGTTATCTAGTGAGTAAATTGCAAGTAAACGCTCGAGAAGAAAAGAGAAAAAGTCATATCCGAACAAAAACAGTTTCACTGTAAAAAAGTCGCGCCAAGTCCACGTTCATAAGACTATTAGGAAAAAAAACTTTTTTTTTCTTTAAAAAGATACAAAATAAAAAATTTAAAAAATCCAAGTAACCGATATGATTGTTTTTGATTTTCGGAAATTAAAAAATTTTATTGTAAATTTAAAAATTAAAAAAAATTTTAGAACGTATTTAGTGTGTGGTTGCAAAATATTTTACTTTTAATGAAATTCGTAAAATCTATTTACTAGGACTTTAAAAAATTGAAATAGACAATGACGCACACCAAGTACGTTCTAAAATTTTTTTAATTTTTAAATTTACAATAAAATTTTTAATTTCCGAAAATCAAAACAATCATATCGGTTACTTGATTTTTAATTTTTTATTTTGTATCTTTTTAAAGAAAAAAAGTTTTTTTCCTAATAGTCTTATGAACGTGGATCTTGGCGCGACTTTTTACAGTGAAACTGTTTTTGTTCGATTTTAGTATTTTTGTAATTATAATGAAAAATTTACAATCGGTACCAACTTAAATCTCGTGTTGACTGCATTTTTACTGCAAACTATCCCCTTGAAGCTACAGTTTATGTAGATGTAATTCTTAGTGCACTCTGGCGGCCGTAAATGTAAGCAGTGAATTACTTTTTTTTAACTGTAGTTGCTTATCTACAGGAGGATTACTACACATTTTATTTTATCTAGTCTGTGGCGCTGACCTTTCTCCATAAAGTCAGGATCGAAATTTGTGAGCGAGCTATAGTATGTGCTGATAAAATTTAATAATTTCAAGTAAATAAATTGTTATAAGTGAATATAACTAATTATCACGGTGAAGTAAATTATGAATTACTGTTATGATAAGCAAATTGGATAAAAAAAGTACCGTAGAATTAAATAAAATTTCGCAGCCTCAAAAAATCGTTCTGCTTACAGTAAACACAGTCGGTAGTCTGGCGCTCCGTTTACAACGGATTTGAACGGAACTTGGCGCCAGATTCTACCGAATCTGTGGATGTGTAAAAAATATATTTACCCGCCAATACGAAGGCACTGCAGCCACGTGGTAGTGGGGAAGGGGGTTACTCTATTCATGATTTGACTTAGCCTGGAGTCCAGAGTCCAGGCCCTGGACTGTTAGTCAGTTGTTCGCTAAGAGTTGTGCGTATAAGAGCTTTTGTAAGAAGTCAGTGATTGTGTGTCAAATTTTGTTTCAAAAAATCAATTCCGTGGTAACAGCAGAAGGAGACGTAAATAAATTTTATTTGTCAGAATGACGTAAAGAAAACTCCCTAGCGGTTTTGTAAATGCCGAAAAAATGTCGCAATTATACAGTATTAATGCGGTATTTTTTCAGCATTTTTTCGGTTGTTTTGGTCAGTTTTTTTATCGAAAAATTACGGAACATTTACCGTAAAAATGCGATACATTTACGCTGAAAATGCGGCATATTTACGGTAATAAGGCGGTAAAATGACTGTATTAAAACCATATTTAAAAAATGGTGTCAAATTAAATAACGCTCGGACTGGGATTCGAACCCAGAACCTCCTGGGGACATGTCGGCTACTCTACCATTTGAGCTACCCGGTCTATACCATATTGATTTTAGAAAATTTGCAATTTTCTAAGTGAGAAATTAAAAATTGAAATTAAAATTAGAATATATTTACTTAACATATGTATTATTTTATATTAATTATCGCTAAATACCTAATTAAAAAATAATATTCTACATATTTTTTATTCAAAAACAGTATTTGTTTTTACAAAGTAGCGATGGAAAATAAAAAGCCAAATTTGAAATTTTTCATTTTATTCATTTCTAACATAGAAGTGAACTAAAAATAAAACTAAATCTTTAATAATTGTCCATTATGTCAGAAAATATTCGGCAAAATTACTGTATTATTACGGTAATTATTTGGAATTTTTTGGGTAAAATTTGGGCATTAATGTGGTAATTGTATAGTATATTTTTGGTAACTGTACAGCATAAGTGCAGTATATATACTGGATAACTACAGTATAAAAACTGGCCAAAACAACTATAGTTTAAACGTATTATTATCAAATTATAACGGTGAATATACGGTATGAGCATAAATGCCGCAAAATTACGGTATTTTTACGGCATTATCAAAACCGCGAGGGCTGTAAGTACAATTATAATTATAATATAAAATCCCACTTTCTTTGTTAGCAAGATCAAAATTAATTTCATAAATCCATTGTGTTTACGTAAATGTCCTTTAGTAAAAGAAAATTACTAATTTCTTTTATTGAAAAACTGAAATCTACTTTTATCTTGGTGTTTTTCAAATCAAAATTTCTTAATTGTTTAGCGAAATATTTAGATTTAGGGGATTAGATTTTTTGTTTATTTAATGCCA
>NW_025404437.1:0-4260 GCF_020080835.1 Cotesia glomerata
GCCAGAGTTCCAGCTTGCTCATCAAAAGCTGAATTCTTGGCGGTCAGGATGCAGAAGGCTGTCATACTAGGTTCCCTCCGTCTACTTAGGAAAATGACTTTGGCCTGCTGTGATCACTAACCGCCTTGTTGTGCGGAGTGGTCCAGCAGTAATGGATGGAGCTCAGGCTGGGCCCTCGGAGAATCGGACTCCGGGGACAACCCCCCTGAGCATTTAATAACATAATAATAATAATAATAATAATAAATTTTGAATTATTTATTAAATTTTACAAAAAGATCTCCTTTTGATCCAAAACGTAAATTTTATTATTTTTTTTATACTGAAAAAATTTGAATTCATAAAATTTGATGAAACATATCAATAGAGTTCAGGATTTTTGCACGCGATTATTAAAAAAAAAAAAATTCAAATCTTATCCAAGATACCCTTTTGAAACTCAGCTCCTCAAATGTTTATTAATTTAAAAAAGCAAAAGTCAAGTTCTTACATTAACTTTTAAACTTTTTAAATCGTTTTGTATATTTTTAATATCATATTATAATATTTTAACTTATTTTTTTAGAGAACAGTATCCAATTTTGGACGATATACAATTATTTTGTTGAAATAATAAATTTTCTCAATTCTTAGCATTTGCTATCAAATATTCGTTAAGTTATAAAAATATTGACTGTTCCAAATTCTATCACTTAATGATTAATTAAATCTGGATTTCCCATTGAATGGCCAAAAGTTAGGTTGCCCAATTCTGGCTCAAGTCTGGGTTGCCATTCAACGGCCAAGGCTAGGGCATCCCAGTCTTGTGCTAACACTCGGGTAATCATTGAGTCGGCCAAAAGCTAGGAATTTGCTCAGTCCTTGGCCCAAGTCTGGATCACCAGTTGAGATGGCCATGGCTGGGGACCCAGTTCTACAGTCCCAAGGTCGGGTAATCATTGGGTTGGACCAAAGGCTAGATTGCCCAGTCCTGGCCCTGCCCAAGTTATTGGGGTGACTCTCAGGCTTGGCCAAGGCTAGTTTATCTCAATCTTGGCCCATGTTAGGGGTTACCATCCAACGGCCGAGGTTTAGGCTTTCACACAATCTTGGGCCCCAAGTTAGGGGTTACCATTCATTGGCCAAGGCATAGGTCATTCAGTCTTATGGCCCATGTTAAGGGGTTACCATCCAACGGCCGAGGTTAGGGTTACAGCCAAACTTGGCCCAAGTTAGGGTGACTCTAGGCTTGGCCAAGGCTAGGTTATTCAGTCTTGGCCCAAGCTTGGGTAATCATTGGAATGGCCAAGGCTGATTGCCCAGTTATGGCCCGGGCATGGGACAATATAGGTTTGCCAAGATGGGCTTCCCAATGATGTCCCAGGCATGGCCCCGTCGTTCAACTCTGGGGCTTCCTGTATGGGAAACTCGATTTTTGAAAAATAGGGTAAAACCAATAACTTCCCGATTTTTGAAAAGTTCCAATTTTCTTAGTGGAAAGTTAAAAATTAGGAAAACGGTTGACCCTGAAAGCCATCCCTGCAACTTCCCGCCAATTCTATACCTAAACGCTTGAAATTGCACTTTTGACGTTTTTGAGCTCTTCGAGCTCATAAATACAATTTGTATGTTATTTTGAGCTTAATTTGTATGTTATCTCCGAACTCAAAAAAATAGCTTTTGTATGCTTTTGAGCACAAAAGTTTGATAGAAGTTTGATAAAACACTATTTTTTGGATTTTCAAATCGCAATGACTTTTGAATGAATGAACCGATTTTAGTGCGGTTGGTGGCATTCGACGCAGTTTTTTAAGCTTCATGAAGAATCTTCAAGTTTTAATCGATAGAACAAAGAATTTCGGAGTCATTCTGAAGAAACACTTTTTTCGGTTTTCTTTCGTTAACGATAACTCACGAACAAATCAACCGATTTTGACCGGACTGGCGGCGATCAACGTGGTTTTTTGATGTTAAGAGCTGATTAGTTTTTGGAATTCATCGGTAAAGCCGTTTAAAAGTTAATCCAAAAAAACCCCATTTAAAAAAATTTTGTTTTGTACTTTTTTTTGCGATTTCTCAAAATCTACCATTCCGAATAATTCTAACGTATATTCAAAATTTAAGTTTAGTCAAGCCCTTTCGAATGGCACCAACCGCGATCAAATCGGTCAAGCCCTTCAAAAGTTATTAGAGGTTTACATACATCCACACAAACACACACACACACACACACACACACACACACACGCGCACACACACACACGCGCACACACACACACACGCACACACACACACACGCACACACACACACGCGCACACATACAAACATAGTGACAACCTCGTGGGGTAGTCAGGGAAGCTTCCCTAGGACCTCAAAACGTCAAGATCTGGTGAAGACTCGATTTTCGTAAAACAGGAATTTGAAAACAATAACTTCCCGATTTTTGAAAATTTTCCAGATTTTTCTTAGCGGGAGGGAGTTCAAAAAATAGTTGAAAAAAAGAATACTCTAATATACATTTATACTCTAAGTACATGAGCTAAGAAAAAATACCAATAGTAGTTTTAATATCTCACTTCAAAGCTCTAACTTTTGAGGCATGATAGTCCACGGACGAGCGTCCAAGAGACGAGAGTTTCATAGCTGAGTAGAGCGTGAAGGAAATGTGGGTCTTGAAGTCTTTTACGTTACACCTCGACGAAACAATAGTTGGAGCAAGATTCTCAAGTAGAGATCAGTAAGGGAATAAAGTAGAAGCGTCAATAGAGGACGTCAACGTTGAGGGAATAGATGAAACCAGGGGGATCTCGCTGGCCCCGGGTTGAGTTTTAACGACGTGCTTGGAGTTCAGTAGCTATATCTCCATCCTGGCTTGCACGGCAATTTTACTTCTTTATTCTTTTACCTTTTTTTTCTTTCCCAGCATTTCTTTATCATTATTTTTGTCGATCTCTCTTTATTCGGCTTGTCCTGCCAGCTATAACTCTTTTTTTTTTTCTTCCTTCTCACAATGGTCTATCCTTCTTGGGTATTAACATTGTTTTTACTGTCTGTAAAACACTTTTTTTTCGCTTGAGGTAAAGTCAGCGTCGTTGAGTTGATCGATTAATGTAACGTTTTCGTTGCTGAAAGATCGTGATTGAGTGTACGACAAAAATCTGGGATACAGTTGAACCGACAGTCTACCCCTGAAATTTTCCGCTATATTTGGTAATGCACTGTGAACAATTTCCATTAAATTTTACTTTGGGTGCATTTCATCACTGGACTGTATCGGAAACTGTCTGGCCAATTTCCTTTCACTATGGAAATCGGAAAAAGTTAAATTCAAGACCACAAAATTTACAAGCTTCCGATAGAAAAAACTCTATGCGCGTCAGCTGCGACCGCATTTACGACACAATATCACTATCACTCAGAAACTGAAATTACTTATGGGCTATGATACGAATACAGCAGTAAGGAAATAAAATCCGTCAATAATATGTGTACCATTCTAATATCCGATTCTTATACCCCTCCCGTGCGGTGTGTTTTCATGCAGGGACAGGTATACGGTCAGTAGCAAAAAAGTAGTAATGGTAGGTGTAACTTAGGTGTAACTTATAGGTGTGTAAATTAGGAGTGAATTTTGCTACTTGTTACTTGTTACTTGGCTACTTAATATTAAAAAATACGATTAGAAATAAACTTCTTCTTTGTTTGGCACAATGTAAGATCGGACAGCGGTGCTTCTCGGCCTATCTTATTTTACCCCTCCCCAGTGCTCTGTTAGCACGTCTGGGGATGTTGTAGGAGTCATTTAGTGGCATAACATTAAAAATTTTATATTTGCTATTAATTTTGGTATTATTATAACAATTTCTGCGGGAAAATACAAACTTTGAATTGAAAATTTTTTAATAACAAATAATGTTAAAATTGTTTTAATATAAATACCCTAGAATTAATTATTAAATAACTTTCCATATGTATTTTTTCTTAAATATATTATCTTTTAATTCAATTGCACGTTTATTACCTAGAGTCAATACTTAAAAGAGTTAGAATTGTTTGATTTTTTCTTTCTTCGGAAAAGTCAGCTGCTGATCAAGATCTGAGTAATTCTGTTCGAGCACTGTACAGATACTACAAACGTCTTGATGAATGTAGCCTGTAGGTGGCAAGTACTTGTTAATTAAGCGAAGCTTGAAACGACGCATATTTTTTACATAATAATGAATATTATTTGTAAGCTGACGAAATGTGATACATTTACTAACAACAATATGATATCCCGT
>NW_025404438.1:0-4260 GCF_020080835.1 Cotesia glomerata
TCACAATCCACAGATTCGGTAGAATCTGGCGCCAAGTTCCGTTCAAATCCGTTGTAAACGGAGCGCCAGACTACCGACTAATAAGTTTACTGTAATCAGAACGGTATTTCGAGGTTGCAAAATTTTATTTAATTATATGGTTCTCCTTTTCCCAAAATGATATATTATAAAAGTAATTTATACTTTATTTTACTGATATTAATTAATTATAATCAATTATAACACTTAATTCACTTAAAATTATTAAATTTTATCAGCACAAACTATAGTAAGCCTCCAGGAAATTTCGATCCTGACTTTTTTCGATGGGGGAATATCAGCACCACAGACTAGATAAAATAAAAATGTGGTAATCCTTCCTATAGACACGCAACTACAGTAAAAAGTGATTCATAGCTTGCATCTATGAGCTGCCAGGGTGCTGCACTGGAATTACATCTACGTAAACTGCTTAGCTTCAAGGGGATAGTTTGCAGTAAAAAATGCAGTCAACACGAGATTTAGAGAGTTGTTATCAAATTGTAAATTTTCCATTCATAATTACAAAAAAATACTAAAATCCGAACAAAAACAGTTTCACCAAAAAGTCGCGCCAAGTCCACGTTCATAAGACTATTAGGAAAAAAAATTTTTTCTCCTTACAAAAAGATACAAAATAAAAAATTAAAAAATCCAGAGTAACCGGATATGATTGTATATGATTTTCGGAAATTAAAAAAAAAATTTTATTGTAAATTTAAAATAATAAAAAAAATTTTTAAGAACGTACTTGGTGTGCGTCATTGTGTATTTCAATTTTTTAAAGTCCCTAGTAAATAGATTTTACCGAATTTCATTAAAAATTAAAATATTTTGCAACCGCGCACACTAAATAACGTTCTAAAATTTTTTTAATTTTTAAATGTTTTGACAATAAAAGTTTTTTTTTAATTTCCGAAAATCATATACAATCATATCGGTTACTCGGATTTTTTAATTTTTTATTTTGTATCTTTTGTAAGGAAAAAAAAATTTTTTTTTCCTAATAGTCTTATGAACGTGTGGACTTGGCGCGACTTTTTACAGTGAAAACTGTTGTTTTGTTCCGGGATTTTTTGTTAATACTATGAAATATTAGTTACATTTGCATAAACTACAGAGACTCATGACAAAAATAAAGTTATTGATAGAATAATTGGATTGAAGGTAGATTTCGATATAATTAACAGTTAAAAAAATTATATCAAACAATAAATTCATAAATTATCAGTGAAAAATCACAATTAATTTTTACTCAAACCACCGTTAGTTCTATTACACGGGCTAATATAATCCGTCTACCAAAAACTGGCAGAAATTGAAATTCTTATAATCTTAATAAAATCATCATTCGGTAAATGTTTGATAGATCAAATTAACGACGCAATTTTATCAACCATAAGATAAGTTTTAAAGAAAAAAATGGTGTGTACTTATGTACACGAGTCAGAAGTTATACTTCTTTGGCATGAGAAAAATTTTGAAAAATAATGCAAAGATGATCGAAGAAAAATGTTGAAAACAATCAAAAAGTTATATTATAGTAAAAATTTAGCTATACAGTATAAATATAAAATCATTCATTATCATATGAATTTAATTCAATACTATTTCAAATTTTTCTGAATCAACTAATTTTGGAGTTGCAAAGTATCAATAATTTACAATTGATAACTATAAAATATTTTAATTATTTATTTAAAATATATATATCTTATAAAATAGTTCATTATTAATTATTTAACCTATTGATAGTATCTTTTTAATTAATATTTTTTCAAAAATAATATTAATTACATGAATTAAAAAGATTTACAAATATTGTAGTACAAAACTAGATTTTGTTTCCAATAAAATTCGAAAAATTAACAAAATGATTAAGCCTGTATTAAAAATTATGAACTCAATAAAAAGATACCTAAATGTAATAGGTAAGGTAAGAGCCCCAGTAGCCGCTCATATACCAGTACATTTTCACTCCATGTATTTGTATATCTATACTTGTGAATATAGATAAACAAATACATGGAGTGAGCATGCACTGGTTCATGAGCAGCTACTAGGGCTTTTACCTTACTACAATATTTATATTTTAGTTCAAGTATTTTTAATTCATGAAATTGTTATTATTTTTAAAAAAATATTAATTAAAAAGAAATTATTACCCAGTTAAATAAAAAGTAAAATATTTAATTGACCATTTTTAGAATTGATTAATAATATAAATAATATATTTCATATTAAATGATATTTCTATCGAATTTAAAAATAACAACGTTTCGATGGATACTTTTCGACTACTCTGTATATGAGTTAACTTGGTCAGTAAAAGAAATCTATATTTTTAATTATATTTGATGGCCAACTTCATCATGTCGCTTTTTGGGACATCATGCACACGCAGCTCAAAAATTTCACTCTCATCTAAACGCGCCAAAACAAGTATAACTTCAATAATAAGCTATCTTATTATTGAATAACCCCTATAAACTATCTTATTTCAATTAAATGTTCTTTAAAAATAACAAGACAGAAAATGCAACTTCCACTATCTTCAGAAAAATTCAAGCAGCTATTATTTCTAAACTTATTGACCTACTTAGCTAATCTTTGAACTTATTTGAGATAATCGTCTGAGTAACATGTGTACTAAATTTCATTAAGATCCGTTAATGACTATAAGCACAATCGCGGCAACATCCCCTAGGCTGACCCTTTTTATTTACTAATTATCAAGTAAGGATCAAAAACGCAATTTCAAAACCCTAAATTGATTAATTTTCTGAAAATTTTTAGTTGAATGTCAACAATCCAAAAAAGTTTCACTTGCATCGTAGTTTCATAAAACCACACAATAATTTTTTGTAATATCAACGGTGAACCTCGGATTTGAGAGAATGCAAACAAAATTTATTAAAGCTTAAAGCAATATTTTTTAAGCGGATATAAAAATCTTGTTTACAAGAATCGACTTGTCGCCAAGATTTTTCGATTTATACTTTGGCGGACGATTGTAAAAGAAAACGGAACTAAATATTATATAGTAATTTTTAGCAATCCTATAACTGGCTAGATATAATTCATTTTGCCCCTCCTAACTATAGATTGAAAATCCAAATTTTTTTGAACTTTTTTATTGTAGTTATTCCTACTATACATTAGTTTCAGTAACTATTGTTATTGGTAATATTGAACTACCTTATGTAAATTCAACTAAATGCCTTGGACTATATATAAACAATGATCTCTCCTGGAAAAATCATATCTCTTATATTATTAAAAATATAAATTCTGCTCTATATTGTTTTAAAAAATTCGAAAAATATATTTACTAGGGAAATAAGGAAATTATTGGTTATGGCTACTATTTTACCATTAATTGATTATTGTTCTGTTGTTCTTATTGAGTCAAATGTTGAGAATGATTTAAAATTACAACGTGCCTTAAATAGTGCTATTAGATTTATTTACAATTTAAAACGAGATGAACATATAACGCCTTATAGACAACAACTATGCTGGTTGTCAGTCAAATCTAGAAGATTGTATTTCTTGGCAACGTACTTTTATAAATTATTAACCATCGGTAAGCCTATTTATTTAAGAGAAATGTTCATCGATGTGGATTCTACGCGTTCAGAAAGAATTGCAATTAAAAATAACAATGTAAATTTTTAATAACTAAGTTCACACCATCTTGTTTAGAACATTCTTTTGTTATATCAGCAATACGGTTATGGCAAAAACTTCCACCGGATGTTTTAGATGCGAGTTCATTAGAAGTCTTCAAAAAGAATTTGTTCAACTACCTTTTATCAAATGACTTATAGAATGATTAATATTTTTAAGTTTATGTGCAATGTTATGATATATTATTTAGCTAGTTTTTACAATATGTTAGTTAACTTTTACTCCAAACTAAGAGAAATGGACTTATTTAAATTTCATTTAATTTTAAAAACTCTCATTAAATTTAATCACTTAAAATTATTACCCTTAAATATACTTTTAAATTTATAATATTGTTAAGCTTAATTCATTTCTTATATCACTTTTATAGTTTTGTTTGTTATATACCTCTGTTTGTTATATACCTACACATGTTAATTTCATGTATAAATTGTATTATTTTGTGAAATCTTCAGTTCCACAAGAATTATTGTGATTCCATACCTTGCCATTTGGGCCTGTGCCTTGGCATTGATTATTAATAAATAAATAAATAACTATTGATAAACAGTT
>NW_025404439.1:0-4259 GCF_020080835.1 Cotesia glomerata
ACACACACACACACACACATGGCCGGACATCTTGGCAAGAATAGTCAGAATGGCTTCCTGGGACCTCAAACGTGGATATCCGATGAAAACTCGGCTTTCGAAAAACGGACCGAAATCAATAACTTCTCGTTATTGGTAAATTTTCAATTTTCTTAGCGGGAAGTTGAAAATATACATTTATGTATACTTTATTCGGAATGATACAAAAGACGTGTGTAGGTTCAGAAACATTTGAATAAATATCGTGAATACAGTTGCCAGTTCTCACGCAAACATACATAGATGTCCTTACTTTTACTTTGTTGGTAACTTTTTTTGAATTTGTATTTGTATTTTATAGATATTTATAGTACATATTATATTTAAACATGTATTTGAACGACGCGCTTACAAGTGTGTAACTGTACTTTATAAATTTAATAATAAGACAGAATATTGTATTTGGCATATGTGGCAGCATTGGGAATACCCAAACGCCATCTCACTGTAATTTTTATCTTCCAATAAAAAAAAAAAAAAATCTTTTTGAAAACTAAAATGTTGACTAGCTAACTTCAGGGTGTCGGTTTTTCGTGACGGTGTGCGCGCGCATCTTAAAAATTTACTCTCATAATTTTTCCCTAACGCGCCAAAAGAAGTATAACTTCAAAAAATAGAACGAAACGTCTGTCCACGATCGGATTGGTCTAAAAACTGATATTCTGTCCAAGTTTCCTTGAGAATTTTTTCAAAAAATCGAAGGGGGCATACATTTCGAAAATTGCAGCTTTTTGCATGCGCTCTTCGAAAGCATAGTGTGAACTGGCGAAAAAATAATAGCCTGGGGTGGATGCAACAAAACCACTAAGAGCATTCTAGTCAGAATCAAAAGCAAACTCATATAAATATTTTTTCTAATGATAATTTTGTTATTAGGGATAAGTGAGTCATATATCCTTGAAGCTCTGTGTTACCACTCATGCAAAACTGCAAAAATAAAATATGAGAATACTTAAGGAATTACCAGACATAAAAAAGTCTAACAATACACGGAGAAAAAACAAACGATAGATTTTCCTGGTTTTTTATAGGAATTTTTCCAATGTCAACATAAAATTTTTTCAATGTTAACATAGGAATTTTTCCTTTGCGGACATGGGGAATTTTTTTTATTAACACTACAGAAATATCCATAAAAACTCTGAAAATGAGCCTTTTTCCCAGTTTTTAGTCTTTAAAAATTGTAAAAATCAACATTTTGACTTGGTTGTAGTTCAAAGCTATAGCTACTACTATGTAGAATATGTGGTTTAAATTTCATTAAGATCAGGTCAGATCGGTTAATTTCATTAAGCATTCGGGTCAGTGGTTTCTGGAGATATTATGTACGACCACCAGATATAGTTCTGAGATAAACGTGTTTGAAGTTTTTTAATAAAAAAAAAAAAAAAAAAAAAATCTGGCGTGCTCATTAGCGATGCCAGCATCATACAAAACCCCTTCAACCTGTTTAAAATTCTGATTTTCCTCACCTGAAAATCTAGGTACATAAATCTTGTAAAATGATATAGTAAAACACAAAAATAATTTTTTCATAAGATACAAAACCAGAATGATCTCTTAACAGTAAACTGTAAAAATTATTCTCGTGGTAAAAATTCTTCCACTTAGTTTTTAACTTCCCGCTAAGAAAATACTAAAATTTTTTATATGTAATAATAAAAGGAAATTTATTTGCTTCAAATTTTCACCAGAACACATGACTATCACACAAAATGACTTGAACTACAGAACAATTGAAAAATCACAAGATGTCACAACATTAAAATTAACCGTTAAAAAAAATTAGTCTCCTTTTAAATGTAAAAAATTAATCAAGTTCTAGTAATCAATATAAAAAAAATCTTAATATGATGGGAAAAGTTTGTTATATATATTATTAATTAATTATTTATCTACATTTGTATGACTAAGTTACTAACCTTTTTCAGCGAGAATGTATTTCAATAAACGTCGGCCAAGCTGGCGTCCAAATTGGATCCAAGTGCTGGGAACTGTATTGTTTGGAGCATAAGATAAACCAAGATGGCCAGATGAGTTCCGAGCGGACTGCTTTCAACGACATTGACAACATCGAGACCTTTTTTGCTCAGACGACTCAGGACAAATATGTCCCCCGAGCGATAATGTGCGACCCTCGAGTTCACCGTGCAGGCAGATCGACTGAGTTCTGTAATTCTGAGGTCAAAAGTTGTTCCACCCAGCGCCGATGATTTGTGGGAAGGAAGATGCCGCAAACAACTTTGCTCGAGGTTACCATGCTACCGTTGGACACAATTTACTTGACAGTCTCACCGAAAAAATTCGTGTGCTTGCGGAAAATTGCAATGGACTGATGGGATTTCTGGATCTGTCATTCCGTGGAGAGGTAACAGTCATCACAATTAGCTAGAGAACTAATATTTCTCGTAGTGTAAAACCATTTTTATATAATCATACTCTTAATTTATTAAATTTACCATCAGCGCACTGGCTGGCAGGTTATTGTTCAGGCTTTTCTTTAATAATCTCACCGCCGATGGGAATATCTCTTTGCCATACTTCTCCCAAAACCAAAATTCGAGTTCGCTACGTGATCTATTCATCGCCGCCGCCTGCACATGCGAGAGCACCTCGCCGTAGTGGAGCCATACAACGCGGTTCTATCGACCCATTTGTCGCCAGAACATTTGCGCATTCATGTTTTGATAAATAACGAAGCGCTCTATGATGTTTCTTGCAGGCAGAAATTGGATTTACACTGCCCGGAAATATTCTCCTAATCCTGGAACCGATTGATCAGTCAGGTAATTCAAAATTTAAAAATATTCTCTCAATTTTAAAAGTAGCAGTGACACGGAAAAAATTAAAAATCGATGACCTTTTTATTAAAAATAAATGTGTCAGTCAGTGAGTATGATTTTCTACAATATTATTTACCCTTAAAAATTATGCAAATAAATCAATAGAGCTGCTGGAATTTCGAATATATCTTAGTTTAAAACTTCTA
The DNA here is from genome assembly GCF_020080835.1 of Cotesia glomerata. Taxonomy (NCBI): domain Eukaryota; kingdom Metazoa; phylum Arthropoda; class Insecta; order Hymenoptera; family Braconidae; genus Cotesia; species Cotesia glomerata. The sequence goes on from NW_025404439.1 coordinate 3,029, forward strand.
TTTTTTTAAATATAATCAAAAATAGGAAAACGGTAGACCCTCAGGCCATCCGTGCAACTTCCCGCTAATTTCATACCTAGATGCTTAAAATTGCACTAATGAGCTTTTGAGCTTTCCGGAGCTCAAAAATACAATTTATGTGCGGCTTTGAGTTCTCTGAGCCAAGCGTGATAAGTTTTCTATGTTTTTGCTCTCCTTTCGAGCTCAAAAAGTCTGGTGGTAAAGCCTGATGCAAAACCTCAATTTTTCACCTCAAACGACAACAACTTTTGAACGAATGAACCGGATTTTACGCGGTTGGCAGCATTCGACGTAATTTTTTAAAGCCTCATAAAAAATCTGTAAGCTTAATTTGGATCAAACCAGTAATTTTGGAGTAATGACGAACAAACACTTTTTTCGGTTTTCTTTCGTCAACGATAACCTCACGAATTAAATGGGAACTGATTTCTTAATTCCAGCGGCGATCTGACGTGGTTTTTTTGATGCTAAGAGCTGATCAGTTTTTGGTAAATCTATCGGTAGAGTCGTTTGAAAGTTATTCCGAAAAATGTCGAAGTTATGTTAAAAAATTAGGGAAAATGGGTTGAATCCTGAAAGTCATCTCTGCAACTTCCCACTAACTCAAGGTTAATACCTGGTCAAGTTTGGAGAGCTCTTCGAGCCTCATAAACACAATCTGTGTGTTGTTTTAAGCTCTCCGGAATCAATTTTTTTCTATGCTTTTGAGCTCAAAAGTCTGATAGAAGTATCATAGAATACTATTTTTGAATTTTCAAACCGCAACAACTTGTGAATGAGAATGAAACCGATTTTAACGCGGTTGGAGGTATCTCCCACAGTTTTGGGTTTTCCTCATAAATAAGCTTCTAAGTTTTGATTGGTCAAACTAGAAATTTAGGAGTAACTTCTCGAAAAATACTTTTTTCGGCGGTTTTCTTTCGTTCACGATATATCTCCCCCAAATCAACCGATTTTGACCTGGATTGTTTGGTGATCGACGTGGCTTCTTACAAGGTTGGGAGAGAGCCGATTAGTTTTTGTAATCGATCGGTAGAGCCGTTTAAGAGTTATGCCAAAAAAACCACTTCTGAAGAATTTTTTTTTACTATTTTTTTTTAGACTTCTCGAAATTTCTCAAAATCTATCAGTCCGAATCGATTCAAATTAACAAGAAATCTAAGTTTGGCAAAGCCCTTTCGAATGGCACCAGCGGAAATGAGATCGGTTC
>NW_025404440.1:0-4258 GCF_020080835.1 Cotesia glomerata
ATATCTAATTATATCCGGAGGCACTGTAGTGCCTCAAGCCAAGTACACGTTCAACAACATATGTAATAATGTGTGTGAACGTGTAGGCGTGAGGCTACAGTGCCTCTATTCTCAAGTCAGATGTCAATATAACCTCACCATATTTTTAACTTGATTAATTTTATTACTACGTTCATATCAACACTTTACACTCGCTTTAAATAGTTTAATTATTAGTTCTTTCTATGAAACACCAAAAACTATATTGTTCTTTTCATTATTTAGCGTTATCCTAATTTATAAAATTTTCGCTTCCCCGTTTTTCGATTCTACGATAGATTTTACTAATTTCGGTCGAATTTTTTATTTCGAAGTTGATACAGATTGATTTTCTGCGGATAGTATACTACTGTGTAGTATCAGAGTTAGTCCGTTTCCGTTTGGCGTCTGAGATCCTCTCCGGATAGTTACTCTGCTCCATATTTTTGAAGTAAAACTTCTTTAAGCGCGACTAGGGAGTAACTCAGATTTTTTTTCTGACGGAAGTAACGCTTACTATAGTCTGTGTAGTTTCCGCTATTCAAAAATAATAATTTGGATTGGTCATAAGTAAATATTTGTAACAGGGTAAAATTACCCTGCATCGATAAGTCGCCAGAGATCGATAACTATTCGACTAGCACTGGTGCGCCTCGATCTTCGGGCCTAAAGAGAGAGTAGGAGGGGGTATTTTGGGGGTTGCTACATAGGTGAGCCAGGCGTTGTGACAGGGAGAAGTAGTGTAAACGCCAGACAGTGTGCCACAAATCAAGAAGAACCGATCCCCGGTGTAGTTACGAGACGACAGAAGCCAATAACATCTAAGACTCCAATCTCGAGTAGTGCGTTAGATCGTCGTATAATCCAACAAGGTATCAATAATTACTCTGTGGACTAGGAGTGAACTGCGGGCTTTATACTCAGTTTACTTCTCCTCTGATTGATTATTCTCAATTTATTTAATAATAATTCAATAATCATTTAATTGCAATTAAATTTTATTCGTTAATTGCCGTTGAGCGTACCTCTAGGGGGTTTATACCCGAGAACTGCTCAAGGACCTTGCTGTGTTAATTGTCGTGAGAATTTATTAATTTACTTGATTAATTCTAAATCATTCTGAACATCTGGAAAATTGGTTTAGTTACATTTAATTTATTTGATAAAATAAAACCGAGAATTAAAAGCTTCGAGAAAATTCCATTGTCTTCTCACGGATTAGCCAAGTGTCGGTTGAATTTTACAATGCAGTTATTGTGTACCCAAGGTCAAAGACTACTATGCACTAACAAATGCCGGCGTCCATTTTGAGCGCGCAAATTCCTGGCAATTATTTTACAAAACGAATTATTAAGAACAATTGAATTATTATTATTTAATATTATTCATTACTAGAAAATATTATTTATTTAACTTGTAACGTCCACGTTTTCAAAAATATAAATATCTAATTTGTCCCCGGCTCGAAATTTGCTCGCCGGAGTCCAGGGTCATAAACGGGGATCACATTATCAATAACAAAATATAAACAAAACACTTCATTTTAAATAAATCAAAGAAAAAGGAAACCTCTTTATTGGCCTGATCATATTAATAAACGATATCAACAATATAAGCAAATTAAACAATATAAACAATACATTAGAAACTCTTTTCACACATATTCGCGGTTCAAAATCAAGAAACAATATAAGCAATATACACTAATACAATAGAAACTTTCTATCCAAACATACACGACGGTATTCACGGTTGAAACTCAAAAACGTGGTCTACAAAATACTAACTAGTTTCCCAATAACACCCCGTCCCCCCTCAGGGTGACTAGCCGTCATCCCTGTGGGGTCCTAAACTCTACCCTGAGAGCAAGTGGAGAGTATCCTCCTCGCTCCCACCTACACGGCTTATGATCACCTACCGTACCTCAGCTGAAGGCTTCGGCACGGGGAGTAACACTTTCATCTGGTCGGTTCACGATACTTACCTGGGCCTTGGTCAGACTCCAGGTAGAGTATCATCCTCTAGAATTACTTGGTGAAGAGTATTCGTCCGAGTAATTCTCCCGAGAAAGAATTGCTTGCTTTATCGAGCCAAATTTTGGCGTTTATCATTTTTCCCCCAACTCTCTTGTAACGAACCGGAAGGGTCGTTTTAGACACCTGTCCGGTGCCCTCGAACTAGCATTCAAAAATAATTATTTATTATTTTAATCGTAATTTCCTTCATTTTCTATCCATTAGTCTCGCCAAATTCTAAGTTTTTATTTTCGAAACTCAATTCTTTATTATTTTAATCGTAATTTCCTTCATTCTCTATCCATTCGTTTCGTCAAATTCACAATTCTTTATTATTTTAATCGTAATTTCTTTCATTATATATCCATTCGTTGATTTTCCATACTAAATTGTCCTCGGGACTTATAAAATCTTCGCTTACCTAAATTATTTCTTACAAAATAATAATCGTCATTTCTTTCATTTTATATCCCTTCATCACTTTCCCATACTAAATCTTGTTCGGAACTTAGAATAAATTGCCCAGTCTTTTAATTTCTTTTACAATTAATTCGCTCGGCTTCGTAATAATTTCTCACACGCTTAATTTCTTAATTTAATCATACCTTCGGTAACAATAATATAAAGTTATTAACTAAATAAATACAATAATTAAATAATAAAACTAAGTAATTAAAAAAAAAATAAACTAAAATACTCAAATACAAAAAGTAAAATCTGGGTCATAAAATTTATATAAATTATTAAGAATAGGCTACTGAACTTCGACGCAATTAAGATTGAATACCCGTGGATAATTTTTCGTGAATTTATTTTACGTTGAGATAAATTATTTTATTAACTATTTATTAATCGAAAAATTCCACGCGGTCTTTTTATATATTGAACTCGGCCTCTTAGTAAAATGGATTTATAAAATTCTGGTGAAATAAATTAGACAAAGTAAAATTGTTCGGTGAACAAGGCCCAGTAGCGATTAACTCGCTCCTGGGGGACTCCCAAATTCAAGAGACGTACCTGTCCACCGCTAGTTCCCGCAAAAATCGAACCGCCAATAGAAAATCAGCCTCTCGATCACGTCATAAATCGACCGCTTTATTGGCTGATCGCTCCCACTAGACATGCGCAATAGCCTTCTTCCCCAACTCAACGAGGAAGAAGACGGACTATTGTTATTATCTTTTGCTTCTACGCTTTCGCTGCATCAAGTCGCCATTAGTATTTCTTTACTTTCGCTTTTTGTTAATAAACCGCATTTCGCTAATTTTATAATTTAAACTGCTTAAATAAACCGCTAATAATTCGCTTTAGTTTGTTATAGGTAAATTGTGTTAACAGTGCATTTATTTCACCGCTTTTTGAGTGCCGGCAAAGTGTTCAACCACGTGTCAACCGGCTTCGCTTTTGCAAACCACGCTGTAATTTACAAATCCGCTTTTATCTTAACAATCCGCTATTTAAAATATTAAATATTGAGTGTAATTAATGTAAATAAATTACTAGTGTTATTTTTGATAATAATTTACGCGTTTTAATTGAGATATCCAGACCTAAACCTGATCCCCGCTTTTCCGCTCTTTCAGTAATTATTCAAAAATAATTTAACGAAACAATTTATAAAATAAATTTATTGTTGTATTATTAAGACCACGGCAATAAATTAGTTAATGATTTTAATTTGAAATTTGGAATTAAGATTTATAATTAAGTTGGGATGAATGGAATAGTAATTTTAGGAAATAAATATATAAATTTTAATGTGTAAAATCCGGAAAATTTATTTAATGTTGAGTATTAAACTCGTGGTTAATTTGGAATAAATTCAGGCATCGGTTTTGAGTGTAAATTTTTTTGAGAATTAAATTATTAGTTGTGAAAATGGTTTACGATTTAATTGTTAGCTGATGACTGAATTAATTAAGCAAAAAGTTTGACGAAATAATTTTCTGATATTATAGAGCCAGTGTGTGTGTGTATGTGTGTGAGCGGGTTATGTGTGTGAAGATCGTGCGGGATATGTATGTGTGAGTGTGTACATTCTCTACTTGTTGATGTTTTGCCGAGTAGAGTAGTTCGTACAGTCTAAGAGCGTGAGGGTCCGGTGGACAGCGCGACGTAGCTAGAAACTGCAGTAAAGCGCTCCTTATGAGGGTACTGTAGGATTAAGAATTTTTGTAACGATCTCTACTTGTTGATGAATTGCCGAGTAGAGTAATTAACATACC
>NW_025404441.1:0-4257 GCF_020080835.1 Cotesia glomerata
AAAATATGGGTGGACATAACAATATCGTGTAATGTACGGAAGAAAAAAATTATAAATTACAAGCCACGGAGTAAAGAGTTAACAATTCCTCTTGGTTAATGGTCGATACTAAATTAAAGTTTTTGCGGTTGTTTTGTTCCTGGTTGCTTTGTCACCAGTTGAACTGTCCTAGACTGAATAGACATTTGTAAAGAATACGTAAAAAAGTTATTTTATTTACAAAATAAAATTTTGTGGGAAAGGATAAAAAAAATAAACACGGGTAAATAATTCAAAATTTCTTAGCTGGAATAGGAATGTTTTTTAGTAAAATATTTATTCGTTAAATATTAAGTATGGTAAAAATACATTTCACAGGTACTTCGTAGGAAATTCGTTTTCCTGACAAGGTTAACGTCGGAAGTGATTCCAAGACGCCGGAATCATCCCCAGGTCTCGGGCAAAATCAGTTTAAATTACTGGATTACCAAGAAAGAAGAGGCCTTGGGAAGGATAAAATAGCTGGAGAAAAACACGGATATCCCATGAGACCTAAAAAGTAGCCGACGAAGGTTTCCATCGTTGACTTAAACCCGGTGCACTATCATAGAAAACAAAAATATAAAATACTAAGAAAATCGAGCCACTCTTTATTTTGTTCTATTTATTTTCTTCCTTATTTTATTCTATTTATATTATAAATTGAATTTAGTTTTATCCGTGAAAATAATACCTCTACAGTTCATGATGTTCTACATTTTTTTTTTTTTTTTTTTTTTTATTGTTTTTCCAGATGTACAGTTATTTTAATAACTCTGTTACATTTTACAATTGTTTATATCCTCAACCTGTTTTTCCTGCTTTATTATCGAATTTCCTGCTTTTATTTTTGCGGCTGTGGTCCGACTTGTGCTTTCTGTACCGTATTTACCCTGCACCTTGCCTCTCAGGCTGTTGGAACAGAATCATGGGGAAACCACAGAGAAAACCCATGATAGTACAGTCGGAGCTGGGCTAAGTCTACAGTGATTGATAAGAAACTCTTTTTTATCGACCACTGAAGCATTAGGCCCTTCTCCTAGTATACAGAGATCCCTCGTGCTAGCTAACGCTGACTAGAGCGGTCACTCATTCAAGTTGTTGCTTAAAATGGGTGATCGCTCAAGTCAGACGTGTGCCGCCCGGCTATCTCTGCCACGTTCAGAGGCTGGAAACGTAACGCACATATTTTTATCTATAATCACTGAAAAATATTGGTGCGTGCCGGGATCGAACCCGGGTCCCACTCTTTCGAAAAGCGGGCACCGAGCCGACTAGGCTATTGCCAACCTTGATATTCTACATTATTATATTATTCGACCATTTTTTGAATTTTATTTTTAAACTTTATTTAATTATTGGTATGTAGCAAGCATCAAGGAAAATATATTGAATCAAGAAAATAATTTTGAAGAACTTTATCGTCTTGATTTGAAGAGAAAAATTCTTAATCTAAAAAAATTTTCTTGGTTTTAGTTAATTTTACTTGATACAAGAATTATTCGTTTTAATTCAAGATAATCAAACTCTTCAAAATTATTTTCTTGGTTCAAGCATTTTTCTCTTGATTCAAATTAATTTTTTTTTTAGCGCATATATAATTAATATTCATGAAAATAAACTCGTTTAATAAAAAAAAACTCCTATTTATAATAACTTATATTATACATAACACTCGAAAAAATAATTTACATAATTTACTTATTGTACCCCTGTATAATGAAAAATAAATTATTTATGAAACTAATATAAATTTTTTTAGTAGAAAATCGATAATTATAATGTATATTTATTATATTATTATTCTATATATTAATAATTATATGAAGGATGAAGGGAATAGGGTGGTGCATACTATTGAATAAAATTATCGGATAGAGAAGTGCAGTAATGGTATTTGATGATGCGTGATAAACTCTTTTATAAACATAATAAATTTGTATAGATCAACGGTTATCAACATAATTATTTATCAAAACGTGTTTCTCAAATCATTTATATTATGAATAGACCGATTAAATAATTAAGTATACATTAATTAAAATGATTAATAAATACTCTAAAGCGAATAAAATTTATTGTATGTTTTATTTGGTTTAACGATAAATTTTATTGTTTTAATAAACTAGAGAAATTGTAAAATGTGAGTTGATACATATAAAAAGTGTCACATATCAATCCCATAAATTCTTGATAGAATTTCCTCCGTCGTTCTGCAATAAAATTTATTGTTGCCAATATATATCGTAAATATTTTTGTTAAATAATACTTTTTCCATCGTTCTATACGAAACAATAATATTTTTAGTTTGTCGATTATAACTTCCGATTCGACAATTTTAACAACGGAATGTTCAGTATACATCTCTAAATTAATAATTTTTTTCTTTCAATTGTCTATATAAAAAAAAAAATAATATAATTAAGTATTGAGCTTCAGTGTAATATTAGTAGAAAGTCTAATTATTATTGATAGTCAAAGAAGGGCAGAGAACATTTTTCTATATTTTATTTTGAATTTCATGGAATGATAAAAAAGATCCGAATTCGTTGAGATGATAAGTAGTAAAGTATGTAAATTGATTAATTTTTAACGAATTAGGAACACTTGAAAAAGGTATGTGAATTATGCAAGATGTCATTGAAGAGAGAACAATGAATGCTGCAAGCATTTTATCATCGAGTGAACAAAAGAAAACCATTTCTGAAAATAAAAAATTAACAATCAGAGCTTGAAATCCAGGTAGGTAATATTCATGAGAATAATGACGATGATACTGAAATAAAATTAGTTTTATTTCAGTATATAACTGTTATTTCTGTATATTATTAAAATAAAACTAGTTTCATTATTGTTATTATAGTCGTTTGAAAATTTGAAAAGTTTAATTTTCAATAATTGAACTTAATACTTTTAAACTATAGTTATTTTTATATCTTAGTTCTAGAATCTTTCATAATTTAAAATAAAACAAATTTTTAATTAAATAAAACAATTGCATAGCGGTTTTGTTTTGCGATTTCTTGTGCAAAAAAGCAAGCTTGAGGTTTTGTTGAAATTTTATTTATTCAACTGTTGTTTGAGCTTACTGTTATCATATTAAAAATGTTGAGTATATTATTTTTAAGCTAATATTAATTTGATTGCTTGCCCAAAAAACTAGTGTCATGGACACAAAGAGAAACCTTACAAAAAAAAAAAAAAAATGGTAACTTCAACTTTTTGAATTATAGAAAATTTTGTATTTTAATTGAGAACTTTTATAAAAATGTTGTTTAATAATTTGAAATAATAATTTTGTTCAAATTTTATGAAAGGTGTCTAAGTACAGAGTTGTTGAGTTGTTTACCTCTCTAGCTTTATCTTGAAGTTACTACGTACGGAGTAGAGACCATTAACTGTTTTCGAATACAGTCAGATATAAAACTATATCACTATATCTAGGAATTCGTTACATTTTCCTTACAATGCATGAGAAAATGGATATCATTTTAGAGAGTGATGACTAGTGAAGATTCTCAATTCATATATGACTTCAGACTTACTGTAGTTCCGCTGGTATGCAGGGTTTTCGGGTTTGCAGTCAGTGACCAAAAATTTTAATAATTCAAAAGTAATTAAAATTCTGTATGCATCGCTTGTTATATGTCTGTTATAATATGCAGCAATTACTTGGTCACCGGTTTTTGAGAAACATACTTTAGACAAAGTCATATTCAACATATATATACAAATAAATTTCATATGGATCTCTAGGGAAAACCATTAAATATGTGTTTCTATAGGAAATCATGTGGAAATTCATATTAGTTTTTAGATAGTTTCTTGTTAGCTATCATGTTAATTTTCATAGACTCAGAACAATTTATTAACTGTTAATGTATTAATTTATTTGGAAACAATTTATTTATTTATTGAATATATCTAATTGTTTTTTAACTTTTAATAAATATTTCATTGGGAAAAAGCACATTTATTAGATTTTAATAAGTATTTATTAATAATGAACAAACAATTATTGACAATTAATAAATTTTTCTTCGAGTTAATGTATCTTGTTTATAACAAATAAAACCATAATATTTCATAATAAAAATATGGTACATTAATTTCATTCAAACCATTGTTTTATTATTCATTTTATTCTTCTATTTTTAACTTCCCGCTAAGAAAATTGAAAATTTTCAAAAATCGGGAAGTTATTGGTTTTACCCCGTTTTTCGAAAATCGATTTTTCA
>NW_025404442.1:0-4254 GCF_020080835.1 Cotesia glomerata
CTATTTTACTCAGGTATACCTTTATATGAGTACATAAGGCTACTTATGTTTGAATTTCCCGCCTGGTTTCCTTCCTTACCATTCGGCATGACCCTTTCCTACTCTCTACCTTATCTACTATCCCACAGTTACCAATCTATTATTGGTTCTTTCTTTTGCCACTAGCGCAACTTACTCTTTCCCTTTTTATACCCCTCTTACCCTCTGTACCCCTCGCCCTCTTGAAACCTAACCTGTACCTTGTCTAGGCCTTACAACAGAAAAATGATTTTAACCCCCGAATCTCCTAAATCTTACTTCAATTAATATCCCCACAAGTACTCTCTATTTTTTAATCCCTTTAATTATCCCCAAAACTCAAGACAACCCGCGTCTCACAATAACTTTTTGTTATTTATACCACTTGAAATAGCACACGTCTGAACACTATATCACCGGAAACGGAAGATATGGGTGCACACAAGGATGGATATAGAGGTGATTAAAAGTAGGGAAGTATACAGTGAAAACGGAAGTCAAGAGGATAGTATTATTGGACGGATGTTATGTGAGAGGAAAAGCGGTTTTTGCTTGGCCTCGGCCTTCTTTCCCACGCTGATAAGAGAGCGAAATGTGCTCCCCAAGGTACTTTTGTTGTTTTAAAGCACTCTGATTTTTGTAAGTAGGATAAGGCTATGGCCCATAAAGAATATAGTATAGTTAGGAACAAAGATTGTAATATTTGTAAGCGGAACGGAGGTTCGCTCTTGTACCTCTAATATTTGGGCAATAATTTAAAATTAAATTAAAATTAACATTACAAGAAAGGCTACTTATGTGCTGGTAAGGGTAGCGAGAGTATATCAGACTATATGAATCCATATCAAGTTATATCAACCCTGATCAGGGATTTTTTTTTCAAAGTTTATCAAAGTATATGTATAACTTTATAAAAGATTATATCAGGGCATATCAGGATCTATTAAAAAATAATGTAAGAATTAGACATGAGCATATCAAGAAGCTATATCAAGTCTGATATAGACATATCAAATTGATAAAGGCAGATCAGGCCTGATATGGCCAATTTTTCATATCAGGCCATATCAGGGACATATAAAAAGTAAACTATGGACATATCAGGTCATATCCAGACCAGATATGAACATATCAAAAGGCATTTTTATATAATATCAGCTCCATATTAAGCCTGATCAGAATATTTTTTCACAGGGTTTATAAGGGTGAGATTATCTTTAGTCCAAGAACAAAAATTTTTGAGCAAAAATTGTTTTAGCTCAAACAAGTTTTAAGATAATTAAAATTTTTTGGAAAAATTCTTGAAAGAGAACTGTTATGCTCCACCTTTCCTACGTACAGTTGAAAAAAAGCTAAAAGTTATATAAGTTCTTACAACTTTTGTCTTCTTTAAAATTTTCTTTGTGCAATAAGTTTGTTTTTCCGTGTATAGTTCTGCTTAATGTGTATAGTGATCCGTGTGTATAGTTAAGAAAGGAAAAGACCGAGATAATAATTCAAAGTTATATTTCTTCGATCGACTTGAGAAATAATACTTATAATTGCAAAAGCTCCAGGTCTATGATATATTAATGCTTTTTAATATATGTTCTTTTTGGTTTAAAAAAAAATTCTTTACACTAAAACAACGTACGGATTTATTTAACTTAGATTCGTAAATTAATAAAGCTAAAGTGTATAAAAGAAATACCAATATAAGTGATGACGCAAATGTATAAGAAAAATAATTTAACTTATGAATCTAATTTTCTTTTTCTAGGATTCATAAGAATTCTGAGTTAAAATCAATTGTTTAATAAGCGACTATCATTTGAGAAAACCATTGTCTCTATTCGCATTCAAAACGCCTTTATTTGGAATATATCATTGTGTATTGTTGCGCTTACGTTAAAATTAACATAATATAGTTATCTTCAAAAGTAGCTTGTTTGTGATGTAAATTTTTTTTTTCTGAGAATCAAGATAATTTTTTTTATCAATAGAAATTTTTTATCATGCTGAAATAATTTCAAAGAGTTAATTGATAAAAACAAATTTTTCTTTACATGTCTTTGTAGTTTTGCAGAGCTAAAAAGATATACAGTTTTAGAAGTTATCCTTTCAAGCTTTTCCTTAAAACAATACACCAAAATTATCGAAAAGACATTTAAATGTATTTATAATAAATTATTCTAAAAAGTTAACGTTCATCTAAGTTTTCCAGAAGAAAAAAATTTGAGGCAATTTTTCGCGACAAAAATTTTTTTAAGCACTTGAACGTTGTAAAATGAACAATAATGATAAAAATAATAATTACCATGACCAGAAAGAAATGATAATAATATTTAATCACATGAGGTAATTTTAATTTTTGTCAGTTGTAGCTTAAATGGAAATAAATATTTATACTCAATGACTGAGTCTCCAGTAGCAAGAGGATCCAGTCTTGCTTTCGTATTCGAAGAGGGTCTACGTTTTCAAATCCTCAGTCAAGCTGAGGTTTTTCAACGGAAATTCGAGGTTTCTTCGTCATTTCTTTTGTCTTTATTTCGATATTCATTATTTTATGTATAATTGTAGAAAGTGCTTAACACTTCTAATAATTATAATCACGTTGATGTTTGGGATCAGACGTGCCGTCCATCTGCCCGTCTCTCCCGATGTCCATCGGTCCTGCCACTCTTGTTGCGTTTCCGCCTTTATCCTCGTTCTTGCGTCCTTCATGTTTTCGTCACTGTTTTTAGCGTCATAGAGTTTCGCTCTCTCAAACGCGAGTAGGTCGATGGGTGCGGCTCCCGCAATGACCAATATAGCCGCCTCGGAAACCGTTCGATAGGCGCAGGCAACCCTGAGAGCGCCTCCCCGCCCAACTGCACTGCCGCTTATTTTTTGTCCGGTAGGTCTTCTGTTTCAATATATCTGCCCATATTTCTGCTCCACTTAAAAGCAGTACCGAGTGGACTACTTCTAGAAGAACACTTCTCTTTTTGGTTCTTGGTCCCATAGTGTTGGTCATGATTCTTGCTAGGCTAGACACCGTCTTGCTGGCTTTCTTGCATGCACTGTCAAGGTGTTCGCGGAAAGATAGTTTCTCGTCTATCATTACCCCTAGATAGCGCAGAGCCCTTGTTGACGTCAGTGTTGTTTCTTCCATGTCCACAGCGAATGGTTTTGGGAACCATTTTTGACGTGTTAGAACAACCATCTCGGTTTTATGCTTGGCGAGTTTCAGGTAATGTTTATCAAGCCAGGTCTCGACGGCGTCAATGGTTTCCCGGATCAGTAATTCGGCCTTTTCTACGCTGTCTACTACTATCGTGGCCGCAACGTCGTCTGCAAAGTCCATTAGCTCTACTTGCTTTGGTAACGAGATTTCAAAAAGCTCGTCGTAGTCCGCATTCCATAGATCGGGCCCCATTATTGAGCCTTGCGGTACGCCAGCCGTTATGGCGTATTCTTGTGGGCCTTCCGTAGTTTCCGCTATTAGCTTTCTTTTGTCTAAGTAGTTGTCGACTAGTGCCAGATTCTCTGGCTCCGCGTCAAACTTGTGCTCCAGAGTTACTCCAAATGCTCCCTCCAACTTGCGCTGTTAAATAAGTTTATGACATCTAGCGTGAGGAGGAGATTATTACCTACGAGCTTTGCGCTACCAGACCATGCTTGTGTTAAGCTGTCTTCTATAACTGTCTCGATCGCTCCGACTGTCGAACGACCTTTCCGGAAGCCATGCTGGTTGGTGGCAAAACTATAATAATATACGTGACTGAATAAAGTAGTCAGTACTTGTTTCGGATAGCTTAACTGGTAGAGCCCTTGGCGTATAAACTGAGAAGATCTGGGTCTGATTCCTTGTGTCTGGGCTGTCTGATTATTTTTTCAATTACGAAAAATTCCCACTCGAGTAGGTCCCCCCCTTTCCCCTCATCCGTTCTTTTTCCCAACTCCCTTAAAATTTGCTTTAATATGGCTCTTTACCGTTTGATGGATGGTGGCGTTGTTTGCCTGGTGGGTCTTATATACGTGACTGAATAAAAGTAGTCAGTACTTGTCTCGGATAGCTTAACTTGTAGAGCCCTTGTCGCAACTGGTGAGATCTTGCCCGATTCCCAGTCTGGGCTGTCTGATTATTTTTCAATTACGAAAATACCCCACCTGAGTAGGTCCCCCCCTTCCCCCTATCCGTTTTTTCCCAACCCCCTAAAAATTTGCTTTTAATATGGCTCTTGGTCGGAGTTAGTTACTATAATATGGCTCTTA
>NW_025404443.1:0-4253 GCF_020080835.1 Cotesia glomerata
CGATTACCAAATGGATGATAATCCCTAACAGTCGATAAAAAAAGAACACAAAAAACGACCGATATCGCAGAAACACCAACAACAGTCGATAAGGCAGAAATCTAAATGCCGGTACTGAAGAAGTCTACTTTATCGGGGGGTCAAACCCTCCTTGCATAGCTACTTTTGTAATTAATGGAAAGATCATATATAAGTTTTATAACAAAACTATTTTTTTTTCGCAATAATTCAAAAGTTATTTCAAAATAAAAATTAATTTTTGAATTCAGTACCGAAGACACGCCGACAGCTCCCGAACAAACCCGAGCGCGTGTGACGTCATAATGTTAGTTTTTACTGGCAGTTGATAGAAAAATAATAAATACAGTGTTTTGATCTATTTAATTTTGTTGTAATTGTTAAATATTCGAATTTATATTAAAAATGTTGAACCTCAAAAGTTATCGTTCTTGTTTTGTACCATTATGTACGAATACTATAAAAACAACACCTGACAAAATGTTTTTAAATGCTCCCCAAGATGACAAACGTCGAAATAAATGGTTTCAAGCAGTGCACCGTGATAATTCCAAAACAAAATCGAATTTTTTTTAATGTGAAGATCATTACGATGTAAGTATTTCTTAATACCATTGTTATTAATTATTATTCATCTAAGTATACAAACCAAATAATTATTATATACTTAAGTAGAGTTCAGTGAATAAATTTTTTTAACTGGACTCCAAATCATAACCTTTAAAATCATAGCATTAAAAAATTTTTTCATTAGTAGTTTAAACCCTCGCGGTTTTTGAAATACCGTAAATTTTCAGTATTAATGCGTTTACCATAAATTTACCGTTATAACTCTGAAATAATACGGTATTTCTGTGGTTGTTTTAGCAAGTTTTTTTACTATAGTTATACAGCATTTCTACCGTACTTTTGCTGCAAAGTTTTGAAATAATACGATAAAATTACCGTAAAACTCTAGAACTTTTACCGTAAAAAATCTATCTATTAACTATAATATTACTATAACTTTACAATACTAAAATCGTATTTCTACTGTGAAAATACCAAAGATATACTGCGATTTTGTCGCGTTTATACATATAATTAAAGATATAATGCTTTCTACCGTAAGATCGACGGTTGTGCTTATTACTCGGTGAGTGTTAGTAGGTGACTGAGTAAATAGTTGCGGATAGTGTCTCTGATAGCTCAAATGGTAGATCCTCGGCGCGTAACTAAAAGATCCGGGTTCGAATCCCGGTCTGGACTAAAAAAAATGATAATAATAATAATAATAATAATAATAATAATAATAATAATAATAATAATAATAATAATAAGAACAGCAAGAACCCTTGGTCTTGGAGAGATAAACGCTCTTATGGAACTCCGAAAGGAAGAATTTAAGAGCGTCATCAGGAACGCCGAGGAAAAACAACTCCTAGGCGAACTGATGGATAAGTCCATGCACAGCGTGTACTTCAAACACGTGCGTGATCATGGCTTGTCCACCCAGCTGACCTTTTCCTTCTTAAAGTCAGCTGGCCTGATGTCCGAGACTGAAGGGTTCATATTTGCCTGCCAAGATGGTGTCATTAACACTCTAGAATACCGTAGCAAGGTGCTCCAGGTGCAGCTTCTGGACACGTCATGTAGGATGTGTAAACAACACCCGGAGACGCTCATGCACCTTTTGTCGGCATGTCCTGTGCTGGCGAGAGGTGCATATATCCAGCGTCACAACGCTGCCCTGAGAGTGCTGTACTACTATCTTCGTCATTACTACGGTATTGATATGACACCAGTGCTGCCTTATTAACCAGGAGATATTCCCCAGGTTGTTGAGAATGACAGTTGCAAAATTTACTGGAACATGCCATTTGCAACAACCCGGCGGATCGATCACAACAAACCTGATATTGTGCTCTTCGACAAGGCCACTCGTGACATTTATGTCATTGAGTTCTCGGCCCCGGCTGAACACAACATCTCAGCCAAAGAAGAGCACAAAAGAAAAATATATCAGGATCTCCTATTTGAAATTGGCAAACTTTACCCAGGTTACCGTGTGAAACTAGTCGTCCTAATCGTTGGCGTCCTTGGAGGGATGAAGCAGTCTTTTGTATCCTCACTTGCCAAAGTTCCAGCTTGCACGTCAAAATCTGAGTTCTTGGCTGTCAGGATGCAGAAGGCTGTAATATTAGGTTCCTTCCGTCTACTTAGGGAAATGACTTTGGCCTGCTGTGGCCGCTAACCGCCTTGTTGTGCGGAGTGGTCCAGCAGTAATGGATGGAGCTCAGGCTGGGCCCTCGGAGAGTCGGACTTCGGGGACAACCCCCCTGAGCATTTAATAACATAATAATAATAATAATAATAATAATAATAATAATAATAATAGAGAAATTAATTTATCAACCTCTTAAAAATTATTCGTGATAATTTATAATATTATAAAAAAAAATTTTAAGCTATTAAAAAAACGTAGTAAAGCAGCATATTTTTGGTATTTTGCCGGTAATAGAACGTAGGGATCTTCTTTTCCGGTTTTTTACTGCAATAGTGCCGCAGATATACAGTAAATATGCGATACATTTACGGTTTAGATGCTGTTAATATACCGTAATTTTTCTATTGTTTTGCCGTAAATATTCTGAATTTATTTCGTAATTTTTTCGTAATAGTTCGACAAAAAAACTGGCTAAAATAACTGAAGTATTACGTTAAAAATACAGCATTGATATCGTATAAATACCGAATCTTTACGGCATTTTCAAAACCGCGAGGGAAGTGCTTAAATAATAAATTCATGTATCTTTATCTAATGATTGGGATTCAATTTGATATATTTATAATTTTATTACGTTCGAGGTTATGTATTTGACTATTAGATTAAACTTTTTAAATTTTATGTTATGGTGGTTTTTCTGTTGTTATAATAACATTTAAATAATTCTTATGATTTCTGTTTTTTTTTTTCCAGCTGAAAGTTGACGTGTGGAAAATTATACCCGAGAAAATATATATATATATATATATATATATATATATATATATATATAAATTGGTTATATATGATTATATAAATTGGTTATATATGATTATATAAATTGGTTATATATGATTATATATGAAAAATGGCCAAATATAATCATATGTAATCATATATAATTATGTATAATTATATATAACAATATTTAATTATATATTGATTACATCTAATTAATTATTGGGTTAATTTTATGGATAGAGTATTTAATATGGTCCTACGCAATTCTCTGTAACCAATTAAAATGCAAAAATAAATCTAGCTATAATTTTACGGTTATAACACCAGCGGTCACCTATCCAACTATTAACCCTGCTCAATGCTGCTTAACTTTGGTGATCTCCGTGCGTCTTGAAGTTTCTATCTGCTGTGCTGCTGTCTTAGATGACAATGATTCTATGATCTACATAATGTATCATATGAGTTTATCATAAATATAATATAAAAATTTATTTTATAATATATTTGGGTACACTGTAAATTCAAGTGTTTTAAAAGTGACTACAAATGGGTATTTAACATAGGAAATTTAAAACACGTGAAAGTGTTTTAAAAGTGACTACAATGCTTTAAGATAGGAACAAAACACTTTATATGTGTTTTGTTAAAACACTTGGATTTACAGTGTAGTCATTAGGTAGTAGCAGAGCAGACCAAAACATCTCATAGGAAATGTAACAAATTTTGTATTTCAGAATTATTTAAACGTAAGGTAAAAGCCACAATAGATGATCACGTACCAGTATATGATCACTCCATGTATTTGTATATCTATATTTACAAATATAGGTATACAAATACATGGAGTGATCATATACTGGTACATGATCATCTATTGGGGCTTTTACCTTAATTATAAACATCATTTTACACTTTTTGTGATTACCAAAAAAAAATTTTTTTTCAAAGAAAAAATTTTAATACAATATGTTAACTATATATAAGCATATATAATCATATATACTTATATGGGGGACTATATAGGGGTTATATAGGGAACTATATAAGATTATATAGGGGACTATATATAATCTTGGATGGCTGTATATTGCTCCATATATAGTTATATATGATTATATATGACCTCATATACAATTCCATATATAATCATTTATGGCTATATATAATCATATATACTTATATATAATTGTATATGGAACTATATATAATCCTGCATGGCTGTATATTGCTCGATATATAGTCACATACA
>NW_025404444.1:0-4251 GCF_020080835.1 Cotesia glomerata
TTCACCGAATCTGGCCCACGAGAAAAGATTAGTATAAATCCCGCATCTCTTTCAGGGTATAAACCCAGATTGAGGCATTCGAATGTCTCTCTATGATAAAATCTTTTTCCTCAGTCGTCACTTTATCTTGGTAAGAAGCATTGGGAAACTATGAGCTACCACTGACTATTTTTTGATGTTTGTAAAAAATTGACCCAGGGTTTTACTAACTCTGATAGAGGTTATAAATTCGCCAGAGCAGCTAAAGGACGAGAGTCTGGCTCATATGTCCTACTTCATAGCTTGAATATTACAAACTAGCCTCCTAGTACCTCGACAATAATATTCGAATGTGTGACCCTGTTTCCCGCAGTTGAAGCATGGTCTGAGTCCACGTAAATAATTCAAGTTGTAAAGTTGACCCTCATTTTGTATTGGTACATTCAAGGGAAGTGCTGCTGTTTGTTGATGCTGCTGAGGAGCAGCAAATTGTCCCTAATTGGTATAGTATGAGAAGTTCCAGGTTGTGTATTTTGTGCAGGTGTTTGTTGGGTACCAGGTTGTAACAGGGTAATATACCCTGTATCGGTAGCTCAGATCACGCATGATAATTATTCGACGCAGCACTGGCACGTCTCCGTCTTCGGGACCTATTAGCGTTAAGTGGGGGTAAGTCACAGGGTTTTCTTGGCTGATCGCGTAGCTGCGGTGAAAGTTAGGAGTAGTGCAGTGCTCAGTTCAACAACATCAGCAGCCAAAAAGTTCAAGAAGGGAAGCCAGTTTTAAACAAAGAGTTTCCTCAGCACAAAATTTAACCAGGTATTGAGACTTACACATTTTTGATGAGCCAGTGGGGGTCGTAAATACCCGGCTCATCAAATTAACTACTTCCTCATTATAGCTAATTAAATTTTGATAATTCAATTATTTATAATAATTTGCTCAATAATAATTAATTATTTCAATTGATTTGATTCGTTAGCATTGTGAGCATTCCTCTTGGGGGATTTTATACCCGAGGATGATATTCTAGACCTCTTTGGGTTTAGAAATCGAGAAATTGGTAATTAAGTTGATTTTGCCGGTTAATAATTATTAACATCCCTAGATTGGCTTAAATAAATTAATTTTTATTAATAAAATATTAATTAATTTCTTGAACACCGAGAATAATTTCAATCGGCAGCTCACGATCGGGCAAGCGCCGCTCGTATACCCGAGGTCCAAGGCTTGCTACGCACCTTCAACGTAGAACATCGGCGTCCATTTTGAGCGCGCCAAAATTCCTGTAGCAATTATTTCACGTGATATTATTTATTAGTAAGAACAATTGAATTATTATTTATTTTAATATTAATTGTTACAAGAAGTATTATTTATTTAATATAATTTATTGAGAATTGGCTACCTGAACGCTTCGACGCAATTTAAGATTGGGATACCCGTGGATAATTCTCCTTTTCGTAAATTTATTTTACATTGAGGCAGATAATTTGTTTTTATTAATTTCATTTATAAATCGAAAAATTCCACGTGGTCATTGCCATACATTGAACTATTGAAGACGAAAATTATTATTTTATTGAATTATTTATAAAAATATTTAACGGCGTGGATTTAAGTCTCAGAGAAATTAGTCAGAAATTTTATAAAGAAATATTCTCAAGAATTTATTCAAGATTTAAGAAATAAAATTAACGAGTTGAAAGTGGAATAAAATTTTGCGTCGTGATATTAAGTTCCCAAAAGAAATTTGGTTAATGTTGAGTATTAAACTCTTGGGATAATTTGGAATAAATTCAAGAATCCCTAAGTTTTAGAGTAGATTTTTTTGAGAATTAATACCTATGTTAGTTGTGAAAATGGTTTACGATTTATTTTGCGAACTAATGACTTTGAAAATTTTAATAAGAATTTAATGTTGTAATTTTTGGGAGTTTAATTTTATAAGTCAAAAATAAAAAGTTAAGTAAGAGCCAGTGTGTGTGTGTGAGCAGGTTATGTGTGTGAAGATCGTGCGGGATATGTGTATGTGAGTGTGGTACATTCTCTACTTGTTGATGTTTTTTGGCCGAGTAAGAGTAGTTCAGACAGTCTATGAGCGTGAGGTTCGGTGGACAGCGCGATTTGGTTAGAAACTGGCAGTATAGACGCTCCATATGAGGGGTACTGTAGGATTAGAGGAATTTTTATTGAGTTATAAGAAATTTACACATCGCCTCTCGTATACTGATAGCCTCTGTACGAGGTGCTTTTGCTGGCTACCTAAGTTAAGTTGAGGCGTGCGGCTCCTAGCAAGGAATCCTCGGTAGTAATAAGTCGTAGTGTTAGAGATTAGTCTTAAGTGAGTCAGTGTACGTGCGAGTGGAAAAAGTTGTTATTTTATTTTGTTGTTAATAAATTTTTGGTACCGGTGTTAATTAAAGAAATTTATTCATTTCAGATCACCTTCCTCCACTCCTTCTTACCCTGTAGATAAGCTCTTTGTTCCGGTTCGGGAACCGCGATTAAAAATCCCGGTGGCGCCCTTTTATTAATTACCCTTTAGATTCATTAGTTAGTTTTATTATTTCATTCGAAAATTAATTTAAGGCGCTGATTAAGCTGGAATAATCACCCGTTACATTGGCGCATAACTTTGAAAAGCCCAGAGAGAGAAGAAAGAGTGGAAGTAATAAATTTTTAATTAAAAAATTTTAATTAAAAAATACAGTCATTAGCAATTTGTTTTTTTTTTTTTAATTTTTTACTTTGGTAAATTTTAGTCGATTGTCGAAAACACGTGGAATTAATTTTACTAAAATTTTTAATTTAATTAAAAATTTTTTTATATAATATAAAGTTTGAGAAACTAAAATAATATTATTCAACCGGAAGTGACAGCATACCTAATAACATGGTAGAATTCTCTAAATCCCACAGCTATTCAGGGGATTAAAAATAATTATAAGAATAAACAGCTTTTGGTAACTTGTGGTGGGTACTTCTACGAGTCACAGCTACTCAGGGGATTATAGATAATAATAATAATTACCAAATAAAACTCGGTAACACTAAGCACACTTGTAATAGATAATTTTCTACACAGTAAATTCGAGAATTTACTCGAACAAAAGTACACACAAGGCTACCGAGGCTAGTTGACGCACTCTCCTTTGTCTAGATCGGAGAATTTTTTAGCATTGTCTTTCACGGTAGCTTGGTAACAACGCGTTGGTGAAGCACATTCTTCACTTATTATAAAATTTAATTCGCTTACTAAAATTTTCTTTTCTTTTAAGAGCTTAAAATAATACAATAATTTTTCCTTATTTTAATCTATTAAGTATTTCGGTAAAATTAAAATTAAATTTTCTAGTTATTATCTAAATACAATTGCGATAGTTTAATTTGAACTTATTGAAATAAGTATTTATGATTATTATAAACTTAAATTTTTCCTGGATAACATTAATTTTTTTTCGAGATTTATTTTTGAAAATTTTTATTTTGAAATTTAATTCCGAAAATGTTCGAAATTTAATTAGAAAAGTATTTTGAAGATTTCTTTTGGGATTTATTTTTTCCGAAATTTGTTTTTTTATAAAATTATTTTTCAAAATTTTATTTTAACAAATTAAGAATTTAAATGCTTTTAGGATTCCATTTTGAATTTTTTTTGGTAGATTATATTTTTCAAAATTTTGTATTTTTTAATAATTATTATTCAAAAAGATTTCAGAGTTTTTTTAGAAATTTAGCTTTCGAAATTTAATTACAAATTCTATTTCGAAAATTATTTGGAAATTTATTTAGATTTGAATTTTTTCCTGAAACTTATTTTGGAAATTTAAGTTTGAAATTAAATTGATAAATTATTTTCAATATTATGTAGAAATTTAATTTATGTAATTTATTATTTTTTTGAAATTCATTTGAATTTTTTTTGTAGATTTAAATTAAAATTTTTTTTGTAGATTCTATTTTACAGAAATCTTATTCGATAATTTACAAATTTACAAATTTAAAAATTTTTTTACTTAATGTAGTTATTCGTGGACAATTTATTTTCGAAATTTAATTGAAAATTTAAATTTTTTGAATTTCATTTTTTTGAAATTTATTTAGTAACTTAAATTGTTTCAAAATTTATTTTGGATATTTACTTTTTGGAATGATATTAAAGAAATAGAATATTTTGTAATTTATTTATTTTTCGGAATTTAATTTAGAAATCTATAATTGAAATTTATTAGAAATTTAATTTTTGAAATTTTTGTATTGTATTGTATA
>NW_025404445.1:0-4248 GCF_020080835.1 Cotesia glomerata
AAAGTGTTTGGTATTGAATTTTTTCTTAAAAATCACGACCAGTTGGATGTTCTCAGAGACTTGACTGTCTGTCCTAGCACACTTTAACTCATAGACACACTTGATGAGCTTATCGTATTACTCAAACATTTGAGAAATAAGTGAGCAGAATATTCTTAAGCCTCACAGTTGTGTATATGATGCTATCAACGATTTAGTCTATCCAGACTATAGAATTACTACTAGAAGACCGCTCAGAAGATCTAGACTCTTTTGAGTTGTTCACTATTTGTTCGAACTGCAAGCAGCTTTTATTCATCAAGCTCGTGGGGTTGCTCAAGTTATTACGAACTTTGTTTTAAAAGAGTGGCAACACTGAAGAAGCG
Source organism: Cotesia glomerata (assembly GCF_020080835.1). NCBI lineage: Eukaryota > Metazoa > Arthropoda > Insecta > Hymenoptera > Braconidae > Cotesia > Cotesia glomerata. Next base: position 366 of record NW_025404445.1, read on the forward strand.
TATGACTGAGGAAAGCGAGGCAAAATGGAGATAATAATTGAGGCAACTGGTTTTAAACTTGAGCTAATAGGGGAGTATGTAGTGTAGCCACTCTGTCCAATCAATATCTCCAGAGAGTGTTTTAACCAAAGGATGCTTATGAATTCAGATATTTACATGTTTAAGCCACCATCAGATAATTTTGATGAGGAAAGAGTAATAGAAGATATTGGTGCAATAATTATAACATAGATTAGCATTAGTTAATTAAGTTACTAGCTGCCCAACTTTGTGTTAGCCAAATCAGTGTTCTCCTATAATATTACTCCTACCAGGACTCTGGAGATATATAATTTTTCATGAGACTTGTAACACCAACATTTTTACATCTATCAATTTCTACTCTATTGATTTCATAACGTATTTCTTTCAAACATAATGACAAATAGCTATGTTGACTAATTTCATAGATTCTGATTCAGCTGTACCATCTTTCTTTGGACAAATTGCCCACAGAGATGTGCAATGAACTTTTACTTGGTAGAATACATAGATCTTGATGATGTTGAATGCTGATTCTAATCTCATCACTATTATTATTGAATGTTGATGAAGTATAAGGTAAGTATGAGGTGAACTTCATAGTGAGAAACTTGATTCATCAAAAAGATGATTGGTTTTTGAATATCTAAAATTCCCGTCATGGTAATATAATACCACACAAGTTTATTTAGTTTATTCTTTTATTTTATTTAATCCACAATTTTCCACGTAATCTTAACCAAAGGCTTTTGAGGAACTGTGCGTTCTGAGCTGTCAACACTTGAGATGTTGAGCGATGACTGACTGATTTCAGACATGGTGATGGAGTTATATAGCTACCACCAATCTTCTTATCAAAAACTATACCCATTATTTATCTACAGCCTTGATATGTAGTTTTATTGTTATTGTTTCACCTCGAAAATTAACTAATTTCCCGTCTTGATCAACTATCTTTAGTTGGAGATTATGTATAGACTTGACTGGGAGATAAATGATGTGTGATGGTGCTTCCACAATCTTATATCCAGGCTTAACGCGCGGGAAAAACTCATGGATTGTGTGAACTTTTTGATTATTCATATATGCACCGCCAGTAATGTTACACTCAACTCATAGGGCGTTAATTTTAAGAATTTATACAGGTAAATTAGATTTGTGAAGTACATTTGGCTCCAAACAACGATTTGAAAATCCTAATATTTTAGCGATTGTATCTTCACGATTAAAATTAACAGGTTTATTACACTTAATTTCACTTCGTAATTCATTATTGTTTTCTTTAAAAGAAAATTCAAAACCTTCTGGTATGTGTTTTTTTACATAATCATTAATATCTGACACTTCATAACTTCCAGTTGGTATTGTTATTACTCTATCCGCCCACGCTCTACTCCGTGCAGCATCATTGGGGTAAGACTCCCGATCATGTTTCGTAGGATTTTTTCTGTCTACACCTTCTATATAAATTTTATTAGAACCTATATCAATATTAGGTATTGAATTATAGTTTAGAAGTTCCACTAATCCCAAAACATAATTTTTAGCTGGTGATAGTTCAATAGGTGGGAAATATTGAGCCCCCAATACAGAGGTATCCCCCGAAAGTGTTAAGGTTAACGAGTCAGCCATAACTGATAACCGATTAAATCCAGCACATCAATTTATAGTTGATTGCATACAAATTTAAGACATAAGTGTCCACATATAACTGTATTATAATCTTGATATTTTTTATGGTTATATTTCACACTGCTCACACCGAGATATTTCAGGAGATCACTAGATGGTTGAAGATTACCAAAGCTATCAAAATAAATTACTTTATTTTTATATTTCTTGTAAGCAACCCAATGTGTGCCATTTCCATCTCTATCATCAAGATTTATGATTGCAGATTCATTCACCCATGGCCCTGACTTTGGTAAATCATTTTTCATGGAAACCCCTCAAAAGTATGGAATTTTCAAACCTCTAACATATTTTATTAAATCATAATAGCGTTAATAGTTTTTTGAATCAGGACTTAAATATAATCCCATTCCTTGTTTAGGGTTTCAGATATAACCCTTTACCTATAGCTATTGCTTCCATAGTAGCATTATGACGTTTACTTTCTTCCAAATCACGTTTAGCTGATTTAGCTGTACTTACAGCGCGTACAATGGATGCTATACCCCCACTTAAGCTACCTACTGCACTGAGTGCTGCGAAAGCTGGGATTAAAAATGGTAATATCCCACCAATTTTTGACGGTACTGGCAATACCCGCGGTAATTTTACATTTTTTCTACCACCAGCATCCTTCACAGCTTTTCGAGCTGCATGTAAAGCTGATTTAATTGGTTCAATACTTTTACGCATCAATTTCTTAGCTGAAATTATTATTTTTCGCACTGATATTGGTTTTTTCAAGCTATGACCTTTAATTTTTTTCTTCAAGTTATTTTTTCCAACTCTTCTTTTCATTCCAACTCCTTTACGTTTTGTTCTTCTCTTCAAATTTTTATTTTTTACAGATAAACCCACAGATAAACCCATACCCAGACTTCTCTCAATTCTCATAGCCTTGTTAACACCCCAGGCAACAGATTTCTCACCAAGACTAGCGTCTTTTGCGTGAAGACGTAGTGCAGCTTGTTGAGCCAGCTTTTTATCAGCTTCATGACGTGCTTGCATATTGCTAGGATTTTTAGAATAAGCAATATCATTCTCTTTACACGCTTTATCAAGTTGATTTATACCAGGATCACCACGAGCCAGTCTATTAGATAATTTACTGCCTGGTCCACAATACTGATGTACTGGTACGTGTAATTCTATTGGTAGTTTATTGATAATACCATTAACAATGCCCCCACCATGTTTGATTTTAGCTTCAATAATTCGACTGTTCTTAACCATGGTTAGTTGATCACTGACTTAAATCATATAAATACTCAATATTTATAACCAATCTAGTAATTTATAATCTAAATGCCAGCTAGTCAACATCATCAATCAATATCTGTTGAAATTAAGATGAAGTTTGAAAAGCAAACCGCTAAATTACCAGTTATAAATTTTGATCAAATCGTACAAGGTGATGAAAAAAAAGATCAAAAGCGTCATGGAGCACTCTTACCAAATACTGTTCGAGCAATTATCTGTGGACCATCAAATTGTAGGAAGACTAACGCGTTTTTAGCTCTTGTCACACATCCTAATGGATTGAGATTTGAAAATATTTATGTACATTCCAAATCCTTAAACCAAACAAAGTATAAGTTTTTGGAATCTATATTAAAACTGGTTGAGGGAGTAGGCTATCACCCATTTAGTGATCATGAATCAGTTATCAATCCAGATGAGGCTCAATCAAATTCACTTATGATATTTGATGACGTATCCTGTGAAAAGCAGGATCATATCAGAGCTTACTTTTTTATGGGGCGACATAAGAATGTTGACAGCTTTTATCTCTCTCAAACTTATTCAAAAATTCCGAAATATTTGATTAGAGACAATACTAACTTTCTTGTCCTGTTTCGTCAAGATGAAATGAACTTGAAACATATTTATAACGATCATGTAAATACTGATATGTCGTATAATGAATTCAGAGACTTATGTGCAGCATGTTGGAATGATAAAAACAGTGATAACAAGCATGGATTTGTAGTGGTTGACAAAGATAGTGAATTAAATAATGGCCGCTATAGAAAAAGCTTCGATTGCTTTATAAGTATAAATTAAATGATCACGTATAAAACTGAACAGTTGCATTACGTCTTCAGGTGTATAAACATAGCATATAAAAAAAATATTTCTCAACAGGCTGAGATGTTGAATCAAATATATAAGTGATGCTGAGTGATGCAAT
>NW_025404446.1:0-25000 GCF_020080835.1 Cotesia glomerata
CCTCAGGATCTTTTTACAAACTATATTCGATATAAAAGTCGAATTTTCCGTCAGTAAGGTGTTCATTCTTCTCGAGATGTTTTCATCGCCGATCTCCATGGCTCCAATGTCGGCAAAACCAGTCCCTGGTATATTCTTTCTTCAGGTGCCTGTTGTAATTATCATATATCATCTTCGTCAAGATATTCTTCATCGATTCTCTTCAGTTTTGATCGCGCCAAAACGGCTTACAGTAAGTTTATACAAATTTCTAGGTGGCCTGAATGTGGACTCAACAATTTTCCCTGTGATTATATGTACCTGGTGATCTTTTAACCAGCACACTCCTGTAATTTGCCAAATCAGCTTCCTAAATATCCTGACGATCCATTTCTTCCAGCGCATGTTTTAGCTCCTTACCCCATTTGAACGAGCTGCTGTGATTTCGAAACAGTAATTACCATCGAAAATTAAATTTTAATATTTAAATTATTTTGTAGTTGACGTAGATCGTGCTGAACTAAGGAATGATGAAGATGCATATCCAGCGGCGGCTGCTGGCGATTTTATCTATAGTAATATACAAATTTTTATAAATAGAATTATACATTTTTTTAATAATTCAGAAACTACTCTCAATGATACTTTGTAATTATTTTAGATTCTCAAATTTGCCTGGCGTGTTCAGACGAGGAATCACCACCGGACGTCGTCTACAACCCTTGTCGGCACTGCATCTTCTGCCAAGCATGTCAAAGACAGTACGTGCAAACTCTGCTTGGAGATGGGCAAATTTTAACTTGTAGTTACTGCCGACAAGAGGTTGTCTCAGTTGACTTGATTATTTAAAAAAATATTAATCCTCATTAAATTTTTATTTAATATTACTTTTAAACAAATTTAAAATATAATTATTAATACATTTATAATAATTATCATACATACATTTATCTATCATACATTTATAAAACTTATTATATTATTACATTTATAAAACATATTATATATATAATACATTTATAAACGAATACCTCACTGAAGTTAAAAAATAAATAATATCTAAATTTTATTATTACAATTATTATTATTATTTTTATTAGTATCCAATTAACTCAGCTCCTCTTACATGTAGAAGCAAACATTCGTACAGAGAAGCTGTTACTGCAGCTTTCATTGAAATAAAAACGGTGAAATTTTCAAATGTCGTCCAACTTGACCTGTATATCACTTGACCTAATATTATTATTATTATTATTATCAATATTAATTTATTACATTGATTAAATACTTTTTTTTTCAATCCAAAATAATTACCTTAGTAATTAAACCTGCGAAATTGGATTTCAATCGTGATAATGTCTAACTAATTTTACGTTTAATTTCTTAGGTATAACATGATTGAGCCAACTATCGAGTTACAATAGTGTAAAAGAGCTAGCGGCTGTTAGATTAAAATGATAAGACTAATTATAAAATTATGCATCGAGAGAAAAAGAGCTCGAGTCAACGCGACTTGGCTCAGTTTCTCTACATGTTAGAATTTTTATTAACAAAACAATATTGTCTGTAAAAATGTTAATTACTATTTAATATTTAATTTTCGAATTACGTTATTATTATTATTAATTTTATTTATCAATTTATTGTTACTAGTATTATTATTATTGATAAAATTTGTATTATTATTATTATTACTACTGTTATAATTATTAAAATTCATATTTTTGTTGATGAAATTGTTAATAGTATTATTATTATGATTATTGTTATTATTATTATTACTTTATGACATTTATTAAATACTTTTTCCCATCAAAAATAATTATCGTAGTAATTAAACCCGCGAGTGGATTCCAATCGTGATAATGTCTAACTAGTTTTAAGTTTAATTTCTTAGGTATAACATGATTGAGCCAAGTATTGAGTTACAATAGTGTAAAAGAGTTAGCAGCTGTTAGATTAAAATGATAAGACTAATTATAAAATTATGCATCGAGAGAAAAAAGAGTTCGAGTCAACGTGACTTGGCTCAGTTTCTTTACATGTCAGATTTTTATTAACATAACAATACTGTCTATAAAAATGTTAATTATTATTTAATATTTAATTTTCGAATTGTATTATTATTATTATTATTATTAATTTTTATTTATCAAGTTATTGTTACTAGTATTATTATTATTGATAAGAATTTCTAATAATATATATTAGACGATGTGACTTTAGTCAGATTGAAATTCATATAGGTTTTTTCATTATCTGAAGAAATCTACTGCATCAACAGGAACTCCTACCGTCGATATGGCCGATTGACTTTTAAACGTATGACGTTAGGGAAACATCACGTTTAGAACCTTGAGCGATTTACAAATGGCACACTTGTGATGCTATCGCTTTTAGAAGCTTTACATTTTTGAAGTATAACGTTTCTTAACATGAACGTTCTTTAGACATCACATTTCTAGCATATACATTTTAGGATTAAGTAACGTTTATGAAAACTAATTTTCGGCAAGTGTCACATTTCTTAAATGTGCTTATCTCGATACCAAACGTTTGGGATATTGCACCTTGCTAAAAACATTACGTTTTGTATAGTCTCTGTTAGGACTAAGTTGTGGCACCCCATTTGCCGTAACTCCATTCCTACTCGAGATATCCGTAACTAAAAATTATTTTTATCGGCTATGTGCTAACTTCAGGGTCATGAAAAATTAAATCCGTCGTTTTTTTAAATTCTCACTCGTGGGATTTTTTTACAATTCTTCTTTATGCCGACTAAATTGTTCCAAAAAAAAATCGTAAGGATTGTATGTTAACTTCTATACAATTACTTGGGGTATTCGCTTTGGGTGCGTGACCCCACCGCCACCCTGACGATACAACTTACGGTGGCTTTTTTAAGAAAATTTACATGTATTAGATGCCAAATAGTTATTTAAACAATTAAATAAACTTGAAAAAAATTTGTTTTCTATGTAAAATGTGACATATTACACAGAATGTAGATTAAATTAAAAATTTTTTCTTGGGTCAGTTGAAAATAGTAAGGAAAATAAACACAATAACTAAAACAAATCTCAAGTGAATTAGGTTAATCAGTGTTAAAATCTGTCAAGGTGTTTATTGTTAAATTAATATTAAATGAAAAATCAGTATTAATATTAAATATATAACAATCTGAAATTATATAAAAAATAACGAATAGCTCTATTTAACATAACTATATATTTACGAATGTATCTTAAATTTTTATATTCTTTATTTAATTTTGCAATCTATTACCCATAATATTATTTTTCAACCACAAACTTTAATAAAGGGTAAAAATTTAATCCTGGCTGAACATATGAGAGATGTTGAGCAGCAGCTATCCATTTTTCGCTGATTTAATTTCCAATTGGCAACCGGAAACTTATAAAATTTACAATCACTATTTCTACTAGTATTTTTACAATTAACTACACAACAATTTTGATGACCCATTTTATTTTATTTATTTAAATAAACTAACACACGTGTTATTTTCATAGCTTTTAGTAATAAAGAGCCACCCTTAGTTCTGTATTGTCCCGCAGCGGGCGCTGACATCAGTTTTGTGTCCCCCACTATGCCTTACGCACCCAGCGAATAGTTAATGTCGGTTAAAACATTTATCACGTCTGAATTTTTTTTAATTAATTTACATGTAATAAATAATTGATGATTCTATTCTTAAAATTTTATATTATTTTTTATGACCATGAAATTAACAGACATTTGTTAATTTTGAGAATTTATTAAAAAAATAAACAATGAAAAAAAAAGTTTCACCATTATTAAATATCTTAAATTTTTAATTTTAAATTCTACCGCTGTTAACATTACTTTCGTTTTAATAACGAAACAGAGCGCCACCTTCTGTGCGCGAGCACCAAACAAGAAGAAATTATCGAGCATTCGACAGAAGCGACATCACTCATTCGTACACACTTTTCGCAATCACAGAGCTGACCAACTCACCCAACAAACGTTCTGAAATGTTTAATTTCAAATCCGACTTCGACCGAGTAGCACACAGTTGCACGACATTTATTCATTCAAAGTTAAAGTCTTTCTACAAAATATTTCGTTTGACAAATTTGACTTTCGTTTGAACAAGTGAGTATATTTTTTTATTCTATAGATAAATTTTTATATACTAAACTATAATAAAAGTGTAATGAATTAAAAAATTTTTCAATTTGGTGTGTTGCAGATTTCCAAGTATAATCTACTTACTTTGGAATAAAGTTCAGCAAAGCAATAATTAACGCACGATAGTGGTGAGTTTACACCTAAAATTATTCATTTTTAAAAATTGAACCCATATTAAATAAACCATGTCTGTAATAAAAAGCTCCGCCTTGGCATCTATAACATCCGCTTATACTGATTCTGAGGATGAAATTGATGATTGTACGCTATATGACCATCAGGAAACATTACCTATACACGCTATCATACCACAAAGTTTTCAAAAGAGTAACTCTTCAACCCCCGAAAAGTTGACCATGACGGAAGAATTGGTATCAGATTATAAATTTGAAGAGGACGACTTTCAACTTCTACCAACGTCTGTAGATCCATATCCTCCAGAATTACAGGCAAGATTTAATAATTATATCAAAGTTGCAGAATCAAGTGGTTTAGATTTTAATTCGGTGATGCAAAATCGGAAGGAATTCAAGAATCCATCTATTTGCGAGAAGCTTATTCTTCATTGCGGCTTAGATGAATCCGGTACCAATTTCTCATCAGATGTATTCGACCGATTCAAGTGGAGTAAAGAAGCTCACTATAATCAACTGGATAATGCCCAACAAAAGTTGATGAGTCAACTGGAAAAATCAAAAACTCAACAAGTAAAAGTTGAAATTGTATCTGGTGTCGCTAAACATCCTTCTCCCAACGGTATTTTAGTGAATAAGAACAAAAGTAGTAATGTTCATAATTTTATTGACAGTAATCATAATAATAATAATAATAATTTAGCTAAGTTTTTAGGTGCAAAAGCTTATTCAAGTAGGAAAACTAAGTATGAATTCTGTACTAGCAATTTCAATTTTAAAAGAGCGCGCTGTTGATATTTATGCATATTTGTTTAAATTCTAAGTATTTATTTTTACAAATAAACTTTTTTTATAATTTAATTGCGTATTCATTGATTTTAATTATAACATTTTTTATCATTATAATATTCTAAGAAAAAAAATGTATAATTTACCAACATGTAATACTTAGTCATAGTTTTTCAATTTTTAAATTTATTATTTTCTTTCATTTCTTATCTATTAGTCTGTAGTTATTTAAATTTATAATAGTACTTTGAACAATAGTAAAAGAATATTCGAGTTAGCTCATTAAGTGTCTCGTTCGGCCTTTTGTAAGAGGGCCTTGGGGAAATTCCCGTAATTATCAGTCTGAGGCCTAAGTACATTTAAGGGATTAAAACCCAAATTGATAGATGAATGGGAGTTTTGTTATAAATAAGTAAAGTCATTTAAACTTAAATTGACAAGCATTTAAATAATGACAGAGAACAATAAGCTAAGAGAATTTACCTTGAACAGAAAAATTTTAGAATAATGAACTCAATAAAATTTGAATATTAAGGTAAAATGTCAGGTAAAATTTCGGACAATGCTTACTTAAGTAACTTTAATTCTAAAACTCTAATCTCTAACTCTAAATTCTAACTCTAATTCAAAAAATAGAACTTAATAGACATTCTATTGAACTTTCAAATTAAACAAATACGAAACGCTAATATTCTATAGCAATTATATTTCATTCTACTTCAATAAATAAATAATTAAAGTCAGAAATTCGTAAAAAAAACCTGAATTCAAATATACAAATCATGTTTTTAATAAGCAATTTAACGTTAATCAATGCACATATACTAAAATATTATGTATATATATATATATGTATATATATATAATATTTATAGTATAAATATAAATTAAAAATATAATATATAAATAAAGACAATGTATATATAGTCTTTGTCTGAAAAAAAAAATTTATTATAAATTAATGACATTAAATCATGATAATTTTTTATTTTTTTACTTATCGATTTTCTGATTTCTTATCTATTAATTTATAGTAATTATTAATTTGAAAGAGTAAACTTATGAACTTTTTATAAAAGTTCATTAAAATGAGTACTTTGATTTTATCAATTTTTACGATGATTATTTTTTACAAGTTTGATATTCTTTTTTCTTAAAAATTTTATCTACAAGACCAATTTTTCGAACCATGTTTTTTGTTAAACCAAAGTTTTTTTACTATGTTAACAAAAAAAATAAGTTTATTTCTAATAAAAAATACATCGTTTGAAAAACTTGCCCTTAAAAATAATTTAAATTTTTCCACTTGTTTTTATTTATGTAAGTATATATACTTTTTCAGTCGATAATACAGATTTATATGTTGAACATTAATCATGACACCCATCAATAGGTCGCTTTTTAATTTTGGAAGAAATTTATTGTTATCTCAATCAAAGCGATCAATATCAGTTACTCCAGTCACTAATTTAAAAGAATGTAAGTTATTATTTTCAATAATTAATTAAAAAAATCATAAATTATTCTACAAATGGATTGCAAATAAACCTAACCTCGTTTAAAATTCTCAATCACTCAATCAATTTATAATTGTTTGTTAACAATAACATCTTTATTTTCTAGTCATTGAGAAAAAAGAAGGCAAAACATTAACAATTGAAGCTAAAATAGTTCCTGATCCATTTCAACAAAAATTATTCAAACCGGCTGAAAATGGAGCATGTTCTCTGTGTGCTGCTGGTGTAAATGTTACTCATACTGTAAATATTCAATTTTTTGGATCTTTAATATTTTATAAGTAAAAGAATAAAAGTTTTATGTGTAATAAATCTTATTTTTCCAGGATGTTTTAATTTTAAGTCAATTTACACGATCAGATGGCCGCATACTACCAAGAAGGGTCACCGGTCTCTGTAGAATCCAACAAAAGCGAATTAGTGTCATGATACAAATGGCTCAAAGGGCTAGATTAATGACTCTTCACCATAAAAGATGGAGGCCTAACAAAATAGGTCCCTATTCATTTAATACTTACTTCGACGAAACAACAATTAAAAAAAATTATTTCAGTCCTGTTTACCGTGCCTAAGTGCATTTATGATACAGTTTTTCACACATTTTAGCAACCTATGTAAATAATTTAATAAAAAACAGGTTTAAGTTGAAATTAAAAGACCAATAATTATATATTATTTAAATTGTTTCAATATAGAAATAGGTGCTCCAATGATTTAATTATATCGAGTTTGCGCATATTTTTTATTTATTTGTTACTCAATAATGGTAGCGCTAGAACAAGAAATTTCAATATAAACCGCTGAAATACCTATAAAAATGTATTTTTTTTGTAATAAGAGCAAAGAAATCATTAAAATTTTTGTGTTTATTTTTTTTCAAACACTTTTTTTCTAGTATAAAGTAAATAATTTTCCACCTAAAATATCTGCAAAATGTCTACTCGCTATAGTTAATACTTAATCAATTATTGATTTTAAATAAGTTGGAGTAAAATTTATTTAAAAATAAAAAAAATGCGACATTTAACTGGCGTAACGTGGAATAATTGAACACGCCGTTCAATTGATTATTAGATACTTGATACATTAATTAAAAATATGATTATTTCTGTGAATTGAACTGATCATTATCTTTAAAAAAAAAATAATTTTATTTTTGTTTTTATCAAGTAGTGCCACCAGGTGGTCATATCATGAAGACGTTGACTCGTGTGTCATTTCCCCCTCTACTTCTACCTTACTCACCAACTCTGTTTAGTTTGATTTTCATTGTGTGGATGCACCGTCAATATTGTCCTAGGATTCAGCAGTGAAATAAACTGCGAACGTATCTAATTGCGTTCGTTTATTAATTTATTGTTGTCTAAGTAATAATAAACCAAGTATGGCAGACAACGAGCAAAAAGCATTGCAGCTTATGGCGGATGCCGAGAAAAAGCTTAATTCATCCAAAGGACTCTTTAGCTCTCTCTTTGGGTAAGTAAAGAGTATATCGATTTGTTCAAGTGTGCGCCCGATTAAATCTGTTCACATTTCAATATTGAGGCATTTGTTACACCATACTATTGATGACGTGACAATTTTTTTTCTAAAAATAAATAGAATTAATTTTTTTTTACACCCAAAAGTAAAATAAGTATATTAAACAAGAGACCCCGATATTGAAGGCTGACATTTAAGTTTCATCGCAGAGGAGTATAATGATTCCTGATGTGTCAGGGTGTGAGAAGTTTTATGATGAGTATTTACGCACGCGCGAATGACACTTGATTAGTAAACAATTATGATTTGATATAGTTAAAGAAAAAAATTAAGTATATCAAGACAGCAATGATGAAAATATTTCTAGCAAATTTGTTACAAGAAATATAATATGTATCATAATAATACACAAGTTAAAAATTTCTTATGAAGGGCATCTTTTTAGCATGATACACATTTCAGTTCTTTTTAAACATTTACAGAAAAAAAATTGACATCTCTATTAATAGTGACACGTGGAATGTCAACTTTCTTTTTCTCATAATTTATTTTTTTTGCTACTGATCTAGAAAGTCCACCGATAATCCACTGTTTTTTTTTTTTTTTTTTTTCCCCAAAATGTAACGAGCTATGTAAAAACTATTGTATTAAATTTCTGTCTATTACTAGAACTTCGAAGGTAGATGAAGCAGTAGAATGTTATCAGCGGGCTGCTAATCTGTTTAAAATGGCCAAGAAATGGGGAAACGCTGGCAATGCCTTCTGCGAGGCTGCTAACCTTCATATCAAAGCTGGAAGTAAACATGACGCAGCTACAAATTATGTTGATGCTGCTAATTGTTACAAAAAAACTGATGCAAATGGTAAGAAAGGACTTGAGTTGATCATTTTTTTATAGTTACTGAATAGAAAAACAAATAAAAAATTTTTTTTTCTATTTCAGAGGCTTCTAGTTGTCTTTTGAAGGCAATAGAAATTTATACAGACATGGGAAGATTTACGATGGCTGCTAAACATCATCAAACCATTGCTGAGATGTATGAAAGTGAAGCTGTAGATTTAGAACGTGCTGTCCATCATTTTGAGCAAGCAGCTGATTATTTTAAAGGCGAAGAGAGTATTTCATCCGCCAACAAATGCCTTTTAAAAGTTGCTCAGTATGCTGCGCAGCTTAAAAATTATGAAAAAGCTATTCAAATTTATGAACAGGTATTTCATAGTATACAAATTTAGTTGAACTTACTAAGACGACAGAGTGTTTGATTACTTGTTTTACTCTATTTTCAGGTTGCAATGTCATCACTTGAAAGTCCGCTACTCAAGTATAGCGCAAAAGAATACTTTTTCAGGGCAGCTCTTTGTAACTTATGTGTAGATGCACTCAATGCTGAGCATGCTATTGAAAGATACAATGAACAGTATCCAGCATTCCAAGATTCAAGAGAATATAAACTCATAAAGGTATTTAAATACTGCTATTTTTTTTTGTTAAAATTCATTTGAAATGGTCTCCGGTTCGTTAAACATTAATATTCTATGATATTATTTTCAGACATTAATTGAACACCTCGAAGAACAAAACGTCGAAGGTTTTACAGAGACAGTTAAGGAGTATGATTCAATTTCGCGATTAGATCAATGGTACACGACGATATTACTTCGTATAAAGAAACAAATTAATGACAACCCTGATCTCCGCTGATCAGTATTTGTAATCGTTCAGTGTATTATGTCATCGGTATTCTTCCTCTCCTTACCATATGTAAATTTTTTTCCATTCAAAAGTTTGCTTTCGAAAAATTTTTATCAATTCATTTCTTGAAGATTTTATTGAAGTATTACTATTCCGGTTCACAGTCCATCCATTAAATGTTCTATATTTTTGCTGTTCTTTCTTAAGACATCTTTGAGTTATCAAACTTCTAAACAGACTGCAAACCTTAATCTGCGCTTGATAGTAGAGTGTATTAGTTGATCAATTAACTAGGTTAAATTTGATTGATAATGAAATTTAATAAATAAGTAAAACTATTATCATTATTATCTTTATCATTATCATTACGATTAAGCAATATAAAATCATAAATGGCTAAAAAATTACCTTAGGAAGAATATGAGATTTGTTTTATTTTATACATTTTTCTTTATATTAATGTTATAAATTTAAAAAATGTTTATGGATATTATTTATTTTATATTAATTGTTTAATTATTGTATTGTAATATTTTATAGATCATAATTTTAATTTGTGTCAGCAAAGATAAGTAATTAAATAATATAATTAACAATTTTACTTTAAAAAATGGATATATATTGAAAAAACTCAGTTTTACTAGTAAATAATAAAAATTACTTATGACATTGCTGACAAAATTTAAATAAAATTTTTTTGCATTCTCACTGCTACCCAATGCATTGTTATTACATATAAATATTAATTATTATGTATGTAAGACTAAATTAGGGTAATATAATTCCTACCAAGATCTGGGTGGTATAATTAACAAAAAAAAATGCATAAATTTATTAGAAACAGTAAAATATCCGATATTAAAGTATCACGTATCATAAGGTAATGAGGAAGAATAAAAATCATTCATTAAATAAAACATTTTTATTATTAGGAAGGAATTAATCTTCTGGCTATAATCGATTGTTAAATAATATATTGATTGGACTAATTAATTAATTAAATAATCGTAGGTTTTACCCACAAGGAATAATTGTATTCCACTAATTATTATTATTATTATTATTATTATCATTATGTACTACACTCGCATACAAGACAGCCGATAAACGTATACATGTATACGAGGATTAAAAATAAACTTATAAACTTAATTCGATTATGTGACGCATTTAATTGCTGAATAATTTTTCAATTAATCTTTTATTTTCTATACGATTATTACAAAATTTAACATTTGTATGATTATTTTTTATTTATAATTTTGATTCATTTCTTGATTTAACAGCAGCATCAACAACTTCTGTTAGTTTTTCTAAATCCTTAATAATATACCTATCGATATTGAATGTATTTACAGTGTCAGCAAAATATAAAACATCTTTTTCGAGTTGTATCCTTATTTTATCATCATCAGTAACGCCTTGCGTTTCTGTCGTTGGCATTTTTGATGATTTATCACGATGTATTTTGAGTCTTCTAAGACTTTCTTCCGTCTTTTGAACTGACTCGAGGACATTTTTAACCGATGAATAATACTGTTCACTCAAAAGAGATAACGTTAACTGGAGCCAGTTAATTACAGCACCAGGAACGATATTTTGATACGTTGAATGAAATTCTACCAATACCCCGAGAGCATTTTTTATGTAAGCACAAGGTTCAGTTGGTTCCCTATTTGTTCGCCTATATGACCTCGGAATATCACTAACTTTTTTCAATTCTGGCGAACTATTTGCCAATAATTCTTGAACAATTTCTTCAGTTATTTTTGGTAAATCAGATAATAAATTTATTTTCATATTATCTAATGATTCTTTTAATAATGTAATAATTGTTGTCTTAGAGATATTGAGTTTTCTTACTACAACGTCTAAAACCATTGGTAATTTTTTAGAAATTTTTTCTAGATCAGTATAGAGACAAACAAGAAATTCTAATCGATTTGGTGGTTCTGGATTAATTATATTACTGTTCATAGCTACGGGCCTAGGTTCTTTAATCCACGACTGTTTTAATGCATCAGAAATCCATGTTCTGTAACGAGAAAGTATTTGAAGATTTAATTTCCAAAATTGATGAAGTAATTGTGAAATAAATATTCCTTCAGACCAAGTCTTCATCAGGCAATCCCACGTAGTTTCACTTCCGTAAAGGGTAAATGTATCTATATCAGTAGGATCCAAATTTGTAACATTAATTTTGATTGATCCTTGTGATACATTATGACATAAAACTTGCTCTACTGAACCAGCAATTTCTTGGAACCGAATTTGAAAGTAAACTGGTAAGTTCCATTTTTTTATAAATTGTATAAATAATGGATGACACTTTAATTGAGCAAGATTATCATTATTTTTACATTTCTCTTTTAATTTATTAATAAATTCCAATGATTCTATGTAACGTTTATAAAATAAATCAGGATTACCGGGCGCAAAAATTTGTTTCAAACGTAACTCTATTTTTTCTTCGACTTCTGACCAAAAACTATTAACAAGAAAATTGAAATTACGAGCAGTCGTTATATTGGAATGAAAAGTAACTTCCAGTAATTTTTTCAATTCTACATCCAATAACTTCAATAATTTTTGGTAAAGTTCTTGAAGACCAAGTAACTCATTGTTAATATTCTTCTCCACAATAATGTCTTCGATTAATACTCCAACAATTTTTTTTCTCACTAAATGTTCTGCTTTATCAATCTTATCCAATGTTACATAAATTCTTAGACAACAAATAAGATTATCAGTAAAATTATCATTACTTTTAATACATAATAATAGTTGTGAATCGAGATTATCCAATAACTGGATTTCTAAATTTTCACAATTTTTCTTCAAATCTTCTGACATGTAATCTTTGCATCTTGTCATATGGAACCTCAACTGATTAAATTCTGTAGCAGCCCGTTCTAAAATGTCCAATTTAATTACATGGGACTCTAATATTAGTTTCAATTTTGATGCAGATTTATAAACACGTCCCAAACTATGCATCGATTGTTTCAAATCACGTATACGTTGATGTTCCTTCAGTCCGTTTTCCATATCCTCTGTTGCCGTGTCCAATGTTTGACATATTTGCATCACTTCCTCTCGTAATTGTCCAAGAGGTGCTTGCAAATGGTTAATTACCTTATCAAGACCAATTAAATCTTTGGATAAATTTACAAAATCAGCATAATCTTTATTTATAAGCTCAATCATTGCCGATCTCAAAATCTTCAAGTAAACTCCAAGATCATCTCTCATCGTTTCTAAGCTTGCATTTTTTCTGTGTTCGTGTAAAAAATTGTCAACATCGAAGTCCAACTAAAAAAAATAAATTTCAAATTTTTATCATGTAGCTTTTAGGTTAAGTAAAAAAATTACTTACTGCCATAAAATCTTCTGCTGTGAAACACAAATCACTTGGAGCCGGTGGTAGAGTAAAATTATTTTCTGACATATTAAAAATTTTTTAAATCTCTAACCAATGTTTTTCTGTTTACTTATTAGTATGTTTTTCTGTAAGCTCCAATAAGTGTTATTTATTTTATTTATTTATTCACGAACTATTTAATTTATACTTTTAAAAAATTTGTAACATATATACAAAAAAAATTTATCAGCCCTTGTCATAAAAAAAAAAATAAAAATCACAAATTTCTAGTATATTAACAAATATACGTAATACGTAATAATAATAACACTTCAGTATCGATATAATTACAAAAGTATAAAATTTAGATTTTTATTTTTTATTTTTTAAGTATTTTCTGTCATTAGAGTAAAATATACTACAGTTTAATGAGAAAATTCACTATAGTTTACATTTAGGATCGCACCCTTTGTAAACACACATGGCGATGACAACTATTAATACATACGTGGCAAGCCACTATATATACATAGATAAATGTCGTTAATTAACAATTGAAAGTCGTAGTGTGAGTATCAATGCGTGGCAACTTTTGACGTGGTTATCGCCAACAGTCAAGAAGTCATAAGATTAACCGATACTTCTGTTCTATAAGACTTTGGAACAGGTTTAAATCAAAACATAGCTGAAATCTAAGCCAGGTATTTACAAATAAAATACTTTAAGTAGTCTACTTTAACAATTTTATAAGTTTCATCATTAAATTTTGTTTGTTGTTATGTGAAAAAGTTAATTATTTGCAATAATATTTAAAAAATAAACATGCTACTAAAAAGATTAATTGACTAAGCGGTTGGAATTTTTTTATTTATTAAGACTGATATTTTTTTTTTTTTTTTTTTTTTTTTTTTTATTGTAGAAATGTTTTGTTAAACTATTTTGCACCAAAATATGCCAGAAAAACGAAAAAAAATGGGCACACTACGTGCACTGATTCTTGTTGGTGGATATGGAACACGATTGAGACCCTTGACTCTTAGTAGACCTAAACCACTTGTAGAGTTTGCTAATAAACCAATGTTGATGCACCAAATTGAAGCGTTGGTAAATAAAATATTTTTATTTTTATTTTGAAATACTATAATTTATAAGTTATAAGTCATGATAATTACACCAGTAAATTTTTTTTTTTTAGGTAGAATCAAATGTCACTGAAATAATATTAGCTGTATCATATCGAGCTGAGGAAATGGAAAAGGAGCTTACAGCTGAAGCAGAAAAACTAGGCGTTAGTCTAATCTTTTCACATGAAAATGAACCTCTGGGTACAGCTGGTCCTATCGCTCTGGCACGTAAAATTTTAATGACAAGTGATGAGCCGTTTTATGTTTTAAACTCAGATATTATTTGCGATTTTCCATTTAAACAACTTTTAGAATTTCATAAAAAACACCGCAAAGAAGGTACGATTGTTGTAACTAAAGTTGAAGAGCCGTCTAAGTATGGAGTTGTTGTCTATGAAGAAGACGGAAAAATAGAGAGTTTTATCGAAAAACCTCAAGAGTTCGTATCGAATAAAATAAATGCTGGTATTTATATTTTAAATCCTAGTGTATTAAATAGAATAGAATTGAGACCTATGAGTATTGAGAAAGAAGTATTTCCGGGAATGGCTAAGGATGGACAGCTGTATGCAATGGAATTACCAGGCTTTTGGATGGATGTAGGACAGCCTAAAGATTTTTTAACTGGTAAAATATAATTAATTAAATATATATATATTTAAACATTATAAAAATACAAAACAATTTTTAATTTTTTTATCTAACTAAATTTATTTCTTAGGAATGTGTTTGTACCTTGCATCATTAAGAGAAAAGTCACCAGAAAAACTGTACACAGGCGAAGGTGTAGTGGGCAATGTCCTTGTCGATCCGACAGCTAAAATCGGTAAAGACTGTAGAATAGGTCCTAATGTTACAATTGGACCAGGTGTTACTTTAGCTGATGGTTGTTGCATTAAACGTTCAACTCTTTTAAAATGTTCAACTGTTAAAGAACATGCATGGCTTGATGGGTAAGTTTTCTCTCATTGTAAAAAAATATTATTGGTTGATAATCAAAATATAAAATGAAAACAATATTTAATATCTTCATCTTTTTACGACTAGATGCATCGTCGGATGGCGAAGTGTTGTTGGAAGATGGGTGCGAATGGAAGGAATTACAGTACTTGGTGAAGATGTTATTGTCAAAGATGAGTTATACATTAACGGTGGACAAGTACTTCCGCACAAAAGTATCGCCACATCTGTTCCTGAACCACAAATCATCATGTGACAATTTATCAATTATGAAATTTAAAGATGTTTTTAATTATTTTAAAGAGACATTTGAGTCTCTCTGCAAGATATTTTTTTGTTGCCAGAAAAAATTATTTGACTGAGATTTATATAATTTTTACGATAAAAATCAAAGTTTATTTTTTTTTTTTAAATTACTATCTAATATTTAAGTTTAATTGGCAATCCTCTAACAACAGCTGCTGCTGAAGTCATGTACTGCGTACAAACTTCCTTTGCGTTAGCAAAAGCTCTTAACATTTCTGGCTCCTGAAGTTGTTCGAACTCATCTGTTTGTACGTCATTTTTAAACTCTATAAAAAAATATTCATAAATTATAAGTATATACGTAATAAATTTTATAGTTTTTATGATTTATTTGCATATTTTTTTGAACACTTACTAAGTACGCCATTGATCCATTGATCAAGATCCACATGAGACCAAGGTCTAGGCGCTAAAGATGGTACCCAATTACTTATAAAACTTGCAGTCATTTTATCAATTTCTACATCAGTTACTTCCCAAAGCATTCCGAGAATACACGGACTAGAGGCTGTTAAATATTGATTGCAAACTCCATAAGGTGGAAAACGTCCACCAACAGGCATTAGTTTAACACTAGAGCATCCAAATAGTAAGACCGTTGAATTAACTCGTAAGCGTTCTATTTCTTCTCCAGAAAAGAATTGAACACCATTTCCGTGGCCACTGTACATCAGAACATTGTAATCTGTCAATGCTTTTGAAAATTCAATTTGATCAGGTGTTTTATTATAAATCCCTTTCCAATCTGATAACCAGTATTTTAAAAATACTTTTAAACGTGTTTCCATCTTTGACAAATTACCCTCTGGGTTAACAATAAAAGTACCCAATTCTTTTTGATATTCAATCACTTTACAACCTTCCTCTATGGTATCTTTATGTTCTTTAAACATTGCGTAAGCTAAGTGGACACATGAAAATCGTGTAACAGGTTGTTTTTTTAACAGAGTCATTGCTTCGAAAGGTAGATAGTCCATATGCTGTTATAACATTAATTTCATTAAAAAATGAATAAATACGGTTAATGTGATATACCCACCTCATCGATCACTAAAATTAACGTTTTTCTTTTTTCATTTTGGAGTTGTAGAATTTCTTTTTGCCTTCCATAGATGGAAAGAATAATATTGTTAGCAAGTTTTGGATTATCTTTTAGTACATAATTAACCGCTGTTGCTATTTCTGACTTCGACAAACAGTATGAACAAGTAGTAATTTTTTTCAATAACCATAGGGTTTTTAAAGACAGCTTTTTGCTATAAGAAAAAAATTTTTTGAATATTTATTTATTTGAAGTTTAATTTAATTGAGAAAAATTAATTAATAACATACTGAGAAGAGTCATCGGCTATAAGTTTATCAATCATTGTATGAAGACTCTTAATTGTATCTGATGACATTAATGGATCTGCTATAAATAATATTCTCCATTCTTTTAACCAAGTATTTTCCATTTCTCTCACTGCCCCCTAAAAATTAATAAATGAAATGAAGATTAACTTAGTATTTTTTCCCCTCAAAAAAATTAATACAAATTATACCTCCATCGTGTTATTTTGCCTAATTCTCATTTTCCAATAATGGCTAGGATTTTGGTATTCCCTTTTCAAATCATCTTTATTTTTCGCCAATAATTCTGTAATTTCTTTGCAAATATCATACATATCGGTGGGTGGCTTAGGCACTGTTATACAAAAAGGTTGTAATAAATTTTCACCAGTAGGTAAAATTGTTATGTGCACCGCATGAGTAGTTACCGCTGGTTTACATGCTGTTTGTGGTTCGTATTGCATGGTTATTTGAACCATGTACCATTCTAAAAATAAGATTGTAAATATGAATGCATGTAATAGTAAAATATAATTATTATAAGATTATTTTAAACCTAGGAAGTGACTAATGTTTGCTGCTTATATGATCATAATTAAATACTAACAAATTAAATACCTTTAGGAAGTTCTGATAGTTTAGTTATTAATGAATTTGGTCCATTAACAGAATTAATATCAAATTCCATAAACTCGGGATTTATACCATAAGCTTTAGATGTTGTGAAAACTTGATCTCTCAAATCAGCTTTGATGTATCGAAAATTTATTTGTTGCCTATGAATAACAGCGTGAGCTTCTACTAAATGATTAACAGCCATTATCTCTTCACCAGCCTAAAAATTGAATAACAATTGTTATGGATTATATAGATAAAAAATAAATAATAATAATGATATTTTAATCTTACAGCAAAAAAATGAAGAGCCATCATTTTATTCAAAGCTGCATATTGAATACTTTCCATAGAAGTTTTTAAACTAATATGATTATTCAAATCATTCTTAAATTTTTCATAAGAGTCATTAGCCGGAATAACTTTTTCTAGTACTTGTTCTTGCTCTTCAGAGCTGAGTGTGCAATCACGCAGAGCTTCTCGAATTTTATTATACCTCAGTGTCATTTTTAAGAGTAAAAATAAAATCAACAACAATTTAAAGTACAACAAACATTAGTTAAACAATTCAAATGACAGTATCATAAGTATGCTAAAGTAATTATATATGTTATTTGTTTGTTATGGTTTATAATATAAAATCACAAACAAAAACATGAAACAGAAATGGATGTAACGGTGCCTAATAACAGAGAGAATTCAGCGATAGATGGCAACACGAGTAAGTTTCAACAAGACGCTTACGACGTCATGCACAATAATAGAGTTAAGTTTCTCGTCATGTAAAATTTAAACAGTTGAGGGGGTATTCTAACCACAAGATGGCGTACACCGTGCGACGCTACTTTTGACGTTCGTAAGTGAGTTTTGTTAAATAAACGATAATAACTAATGAAGCATTTTGGGCCGTATTTATTTCGGCCCATTTAAAAAAAATCGAAAACGGATAATGCGGTTGTTAGAGTTTTATTCGAAAGTACCTGAATTGACAACCAATCAGAATATTGATAATAAGAAACGTAAATCGTACTTGGGGCACGAGGACCCGCTATTGGCTAGTTTATGAGAGACGATGATGGCTCCGTGATGGGAGAACATGGCTGCGACGCAAGCGGAGAGCCAACAAAACGATGTAAAGTTGAACGATAGTGTGAAATGCACCCAAAAAAGAGCACAACTTAGTGGTAATAGTTCAAGTGTTAGTGCTAAACAACAGCTGGATCAGGAGCCGGCCGATAAGGTAACCCGGGGCGCGGCCCAGCTGCTCAAGTATGTGAATCGCGGGGACGGCGACTCAGGTTTCGAGATGAGTCAATATCGTGAGGACATTAGTGGACACACTGCTGGTGAGGTCAAGTCACCCCGGGAGGTCATACAGAATCCTCAGGAATCAACCGGTAAACCAGAACCTCACGAGGCACCTGGTCATCCAGGACACCCGGGTCATCCCTACATTGGCCCGAACGTGCCAAGAGATTATTCTGATGAGTATGCTGGTAAACCTAGCGACTATCCTAGTAAACCACCAAACGAATATCCTGGAAAACAATTGGATTATCATTCGAAACTCCCGCTCAATGAGACCGAACGGTCTCACCATCCAGATATGGATGACCATTACTCGGTTTCTAAAATAGAGCCTCGGCTTGCTCATATTGGACCTGGTCCTGGTGGTTTTCCGGGGCAACCGAGATTTCTTTCTGGTCAAAGTATATCCCAGGCCACTGGACCTACTCCAACACTCAATCAACTGCTTCAAGCAACAAGTTCTGTGCACAGGTTTCACGCTAATTATCCAGGAATCGGACCAGAGTCTTATCAACAACCCTGGCCGCCGATGCAGAGACCACCAGTTGTGCCACCTGTATATCCACAGCCTGGACAGAGACCTTCTCAAACAGTAAACACTTTTTTTTTTTTTAAATTCATCTTCAATCATTATTTTGTTGTTGATGATGAGAAATAATAATAATTAAAAACAATGTGTTATTAGATTTATTTATGTGAACACATGTTGTAAATAATTATTAATTTTATATTCATTTATTATTTTTGTTTATTAATGTGCTAACATTACACCGCTAATATTCATTCATAATATCTGTAGGGATCTCCAAGGTTACATCCAGGACCTGGTGGTCCCAGTTCACCTACTCCAATGCCATATCAACCGTATACGGCACGCTATCCATCACCAGCACGATCACATTCACCTTATGGACACCATCAAGTGAGTTTATGTCTTAAAAACTAACAACTAATATATCAAAAGTTTTTGTGGTGATATCAATTGCTTGTGTTGTAATTGCATTTGTCAACAATGTAGTTGCTTGTATCCACAATTTTATTTTGTTTTGTAAAAAGTAGAATTATTGTATAGGATTGTTTTTTTGTTATTGTAAAAATTCTCGAACGATTTGCAGATGAATTCATATGCTGGGCAAGCAAGCCATCCTCCAACTCTGTATCCAGAACAACGTGGTGGATGGAATCAAGCGGGACCACCTAATCCACCTCCTCCACCGCCGAATCAGGTGAATTCTTCGAGTCAATCGCCACAAAGAACGCTTTCGCAATCACCTGCTCCACCACCTTCAGCTTCGCCACAGCCACAATCAGCTGGGCAACAGCAGGTAATAATTATGGCATTTAAATAAATCAATTTTTAAACCTAAAATAAGTATCCATTTTATTTTAATTCAATAAATTATTTACTCTATTTTAATTACAGAATTATCATAATATACAACGATCAACGACTCCAAATACTCAAGGAATTGATTCTGGGGTGAGTCAATTATTTACTGATAATTATTTTTATTTAGTATTTTTTTAATAATAGGTATAGAAAAACATATAGGAAAGAATATCTTATTTACATATTGAGAATAATAACAGTAATAAATAAGAAGACAAAAATACCAAAAAAATAACATTGGAGTACTTGAAATAATTCAAGATCTTTAAAACATTCTCTGGCAAAAACCTTCTTCATGCTTCACGTCACTGTCTGATCCTCTCAATTCCAACGTCCGTTCAGCGGCACGTTGTTTCGCGCGTGGACGACGATGGTGTGCAAAGAGAAAAGAGTGAAGCGAATGGATGGAGATAAAAAAGAGCATTAGACCGGATAGTAGTAAGGCTCATGAGATGCTGGCGAAGAAAACGAAGATGACGTTGAATATAATAAAATAACAAAACGAAGAAGAAGATATATAAAAGCAGCAAGAAGACAACGAAGAAATTGTGATTTTTAGACGAGAGCGAATGGCGCTGCATCGGTGGGAGCGGTCGTCGAGAGCTCACGGCACAATGATTGTCAGTGTGAGAAGTCTGCAGTGGAGGAGAGTACATACAACACAGATCCCGAGAGAGGAAGAACGAGAGAGTAAATATCAGAAGAGATATATAATATACATCGGTACGGGATGAAATGGAAGTGGTTTTGGTGCTATGGAAGTGGTGATGACGGCGACGACGTCGACGACGACGAGAACTTGCCTGATGGTGGCAACGCAGTGGTTGGTCTAGGGATGATGGTGGGATACCGACCATGCCGTTAATACAGACAGAGGGGAATGTATATACACATATACATATATACTTATACATGTATAAAAGGGACTTGTATAGTTCGATTAGGGCGCGAGCTGCGCGGCCGCTGGAGCCCCAGATATTAGCGCCTTCCCTCCGTTCTTCTCGCTGCACATGAGCGAATCGACGGCAATGCTGGTTAAGAGAGGGTACCCCGGAGAAGGGATATGCCGGCAGGGGAATAACAGACATGGCGGCTTAACCAGAGAGAGAGATAAAACGAGAGACCGGCAAAACATGAGTGCGTGCTTCGCACTAACTGAAAATTGTAGAGAATGAAGGGGAGTCGCATTTCGTAGCTCGAGGGAGAATGTTTTCTCTCTCAATCCTCAATTTTTACTAGCCTTGTACTTCTTTCTCTCGCTCTCTCCCTACTCTCTTAACCGCTCGCCTGTAGAGCGGCATTATTCAAGCACACTCGGTACCACGTTTTCTATCCTATCTGGCTGTCATTCTATCTCACTCTTCTCTCTTGCCAGCGCGCGTGTTTCAACAATGATTTTAACATCGATTTTTTGAAGCACAAGTCATATAGAATAAGCCCCTGTCATGTTTCACTTTTTTAAAAATCTTTTTTTAATTTTTTAACAGTCTGTTTTTCTTGGCCTTTAGAAAAATCTATGCTTTGGCGACACACTTTGCAATTTTTTATATTAAAGAATTATTACTAACAATGTATTTTTAGAAATTGGATATCGCTGTTTATTATTAATATTTTTTTGTTTTTTTAATCATATTGATTTGGAGTAATTTCAGTTATTATTCGTTGTGATAAATTAAATTTTAATTAAACAATTTTATTTTTATGTAGATTGAAAACAAGAACTAAAAAATACTTCTCTAAATCTCAGTGTTTTAATATTATTTGTGTCACATTAAATTTTATACGTGACAATAGAAAAATTGGCCAATCACTCATCAACTACTTTGTTCTATCAACTTGAAGTCATTTTTGTAACACTTTTAAATCATTTTATTTTCACTTTACTAATATAAATTTGTTCTAAAAATTTTAATTATAAAATCTATTGCCAGACTAAAAAAAAAAATCATAAATAATATTGTGATTGATGATTTTAAAAGTTTGCCGCGTTTTTAAAACATGGCCGCGGTATTACGTAAACACACGACGCTGAACGAGGCTACACGAACGCCTGTCGCGCCACAACCACACAAACGCCCTCATACGATTAAGGTGAATTTTGTAACTGTCGATCTGAATTTTGTCGTAAGCTAGAGAGAGAGAGAACTAATGAAAATAGGAACTGACAAAACAAGATACAATGTGTAAAAGCGAGATAGAATGAACGACGAGCGAAGCGTAAGGCTAGAGGAAGCAAGGAAAAAACGTTTGCGCATCATAAATTTTTCCAAGCGATCCCTGATCTCTTAGGGTAATAAAATCACGTAACCAAATATTTAAGTGAGCATTTTTTATTTTATTAAATATAATGTGAATAACCGTTAAGTTTGTGTATGTAAAAATAATATTGTTTGTAGACCGTAGAGGATTGTAGAATATTGAACTATCGATGCACTACCATGCGTGGCTGCTCCCTGGTGGTAGTGCCGCCGCCGCCGTTGTTACTTTAGTTTAAGTATAGTGTTTCTGGTTCTGGACTCGGTTAAATATATTGAAGATTGGAGATTGGAGCAACAGTTAAACTAGACAGACAAATTAAGGATTATTCATATTATTTCATCTATATTTCAATAGTTTTATTGTGATATCCAAAGTGAAGTGAGCCTGTTACACCAGTCATCACCAGCAGCACCATCACCAGTAACTAAAGCTTCAAGCTAAAGAGTGAATACTGTAATAAAGTGGTGTATAGACAAGTGTGTGTTATATGAGAGAACGGGCGGTGACTGCGACGATAGCGGAATGTCAAGGAAGAACACACCCGTGGCTCGGTTATGATCGACGTAGCAACGTGAATCAAGACTAAAACTAACCAAATAAATTTTTTTAAGGAACACACACAAATTGGTTAGACATTATTCAGATTGGTGATAAAGGTAAACTTTTGTTTTCGCGTGTGCGCGACCGGTGGGCTGTGCCGTTTATATTCCTCCCATTCTCTGTTCTATTAAACTTTTCTTTTTTTTTTTTTTTTTTTTTGCTTCTACATTTTCTTTCTCTGTTTTTTACCTACAAATTTTTCCACAAGAAAATATATAGAAACACGTCGTTCGAGGACACGCGTTCACGAGGCGAAGTTACGAAGTTTCGAAGGATAAGCATTATTTCTCTGTGTCAGTGTCGCGTGCACACGGCTTAGTAGCTTGTTTTTTTGGTCATCATACATCACTTTATTATTGTCTTACGTATGTATATATTGATAACCTTTTTTTAATCCTCAATAAGATGTGGTTGCTTTTTTAGTCTATAACTAGTGCTTTCGTGTCCCACGTCGTCGTTGTAGTTATAGTCGTCGTCATCGTCGTCGTCGTAAAGCCAATTGAGTTTGGAGTATAAAAACTAAAAATGAGAGTATGCTTGTATAAGTGAGTGATCATCAATAAGTTGTGTGAGTGTATATGTTGTAAGAAGGAAAAAGTGTGAGTAATAAATAAGTTGTGAGTTAGTACAAAAGTTAATGTATTAACGAACCAACACAAAGAACATACGTGTGTGTATTGGAGAGAGCGAGTGAGGAACGATACTAGAAAAGTGTGTGTATATACGTAAAGCTAGAGTTGAGTGAGAGAGTAAAGGAGTGTAAAAGAGAGAGGAGAGTAAAGGAAAGAAGAGTACATATTGAAGCGACGACGACATGAGTTAGTGCCGCAGAAAGGAGACACATTGCGCCGATTATCGATGAGGTAATTTTCGACGGGGTTATCGAGACGAATAGAGTGAAAAAAATAAAAAATATAATAAAATGAGAGAAAGAAAGTGCAATTGAAATGGAATCAGAACGATAGAAGTGAGCGCCAACGGCTGTGACTGTACCTCTGGCACAGGACAACACATCGTTGCCATTTTGTATTTCTACGGAGCCTTTATTAAATCTAATACTTTATTCTTTTGATTATTATGTTTCTTCGTTATTTTTATTTATTTTTCATATTTGAGTGTTTCATAACTATACTTAATGTTTAAAGATCATGTATTTTATAGTTGAGTATTTTTACGTATGCTCCAATTGGATCATTTATTTGCCGCTCACAGTTATAATGCGATTGTCGTAACCTAACCTGAAGTCTTAAGCTCCTATGAGCTGATATATACATACATATAGATTCAAGATAACGTATATAAAATTGCGTTTGTTTAAAAAATAAATACTTGTCACAAAATATACATTTGTTACTTATATTTTGATGTGTGAGTTTTATATTCTACTTCATTTATTCTTCAAATATTTATACCCTATATTTAATGTCAAATAAAAAATTGTTTTTGATTAATATGACAAATTATCACTATTTTTTATTTAAAAAAAAAAAAAAAAAAAAAAAAAAACTAAATTTTTGTAATTTATTTATTGTAGGAACTCTCTGGTCAAAATAGTAATGACAGTTCGAATGGACCCGCCGGCCCAGGAACTCCAAATTCCCAGGGGATGAGGCCTACCCCTTCACCTACCGGATCCACGGGTTCTCGGTCAATGTCCCCCGCCGTTGGTATGTTATTAATCAATAATTGTAAAATTATCAAAAATGTCAATTTAATTGGAAGTAATGACATAATCGAACATTGACTGTAAAATTGAATATTTATAGGCCAACAAAACGTTCAGATGCCTCCTCGTCCCTCGAGCAGCCAGTCAGATGGTAGTGGCCCAGCACGAATGAGTCACTCTCCAATGGCTACTCAAGGTAGTATTTTTTTTTTTTTAATTTCTGTTAATTCGGGTTAAAGCACCGATTTTTCAACATTAATACCTTTTGTTGATTTTTTTCTACTTTGCTTTAATTCATGAACAGCATAAATA
>NW_025404447.1:0-4247 GCF_020080835.1 Cotesia glomerata
ACACTAATCCCTTCGTTAGGTGTGTGTGTGTGTGTGTGTGTGTGTGGTTTGGTGCCATTCAAAAGAGCTTGGCCAAACTTTCCTGTCAATTTGAACTGATTCCGGACCGATAGATTTAGACAAATTTCGATAAATCTCAAAAGAAATAAGAAAAAAAATTTTTTCAAAAGTGGTTTTTTCGGAATAACTTTTAAACGGCTCTACTGATCAATTCCAAAAACTCATCAGCTCTTAACCTTAAGAAACCACGTTGATCGCCGCCATCCCGGTCAAAATCGGTTGATTCGTTCGAGTTCGTTCGAGAGATATCGTGAACGGAAGAAAACCGAAAAAACTGTTTTTTCGAATTTACTCCGAAATTTCTAGTTTGACCAATTAAAACTTAGAAATTCTTTATGAGGCTTAAAAACTGCGTAGAATGCCACCAAATCGCGTAAAATCGGTTCATTCATGTTACACCAAGCTATTGCGATTTGAAAATTCAAAAAATAGTTTTCTATGAAACTTTTTAATCAGTATCTTTGAAAGCTCTTGGAGCTCTCAAAAGCACAGAAAAAGGTATCTTTTGAGCTCGGAAAGCTCTCAAACAATACATAAGAGACAGGCTTTTTGAGCCTTTAAAGGTCAAAAACTTCAGTGGTGCAATTTTAAACGCTCATGTATTAACAGAATAAGCGGGAAGTTATGAAGATGGCCTTCAGGGTCAAACGTTTTCGTAATTTTTCACTTCAGGCCAAAAATTTTCAAAAATCAGAAAGTTGCTGTTTTCACCTCGTTTTTTCGAAAATCGAGTTTTCAAGCTGGGGCCTGTTGATGTTTTGAGTGTCCTAGGAAGCCTCCCGAATGCTTCTGCGATGATGTCCGTACGTCTGTGTGTGTGTGTGTGTTGTGTGTGTGTGTGTACGGGCCGTATGTAAACCTCTCATAACTTTTGAACGAAGCTTGGCCGAGCCATCACGAAGCTGACATATTCGAAAAGGGCTTGACTAATCTTAGATTTTGACCATAACTTGGATCTATTTCCGAACCAGTAGAGCTTTGAGAAATCTCAAAAACTGCAAAAAAATTTTTTCAAATGTGGTTTTTGGAATAACTTTCAAAACGGCTTGACCGATCAACTCCAAAACCACAATCCGCTCTTAAGTATAAAAAATACGTCGGTGCCGACAATCCGCTCAGAACAAGTTAATTCGTTTGTTAGTCAGCGTTAACGAAAAAATCGAAAAAATCGTTTTTAGGAATTACTTTGAAATTCCTTGTTTGATCAATTTGAACTAGAAAAGCTGAAATCTCTTTTGCTTAAAGTGAAATTTTCTTCTTAAGGCCAGTACTTACCAAGCGATGGGAATAAGTATAACTATTAATTAATTATACTTAATCAACTTACTTACATTTATGGTTTATATATTTTTACAATGCTTTTTATTAGCTTCACTTGTATGTCAGTTTGTCCAGCCTTTGTCAGTTTGTCCAGTTTGTCCAGTTCTGTCAGTTTGTCCAGTTTGTCAGTAATAGCAACTCTCCCTTCGCATAAAAAGATCTCTACCATAATGATAGTTATTTAAATTTTGATTATTATCAACCTAGAAACCCAGGTGATGACCTTCCTAAGTCATCCTCTTATTTAATCAACTCGAAGTTACATCTCGAAAACCAGGTAAGTTTTCCTCCGTAGGTTTTCATCAGGAATGGCACGAATAAACCAATACATCAACCCGGAATCCTCTTATGACCATCCCTAAGTTATATTTCGAAACCCTGTGTTTTCCTCCGTAGGTTTTTCATCGGGAATGGGCACAGATAAAACTTGACCATCAACCCGGAATCACTCTGATGACCATCCCGAAGTTATATCTCGAAACCAGGTGTTTTTCCTCCTGTAGGTTTTCATCGGGAATGGCACAGATAAACTCCGTACATGGCAACCCGGAATCCTCTGATTTGACCATCCCTGAAGTTATATCTCAAGAGCAGGTGTTTTCCTCCGGTAGGTTTTCATCGGGGAAATGGCACAGATAAACTCCGTACATCAAACTCCGGAATCCTCTGATGACCATCCCGAAGTGCCATATATCTCGAAACCAGGTGTTTTCTTTCCGTAGGTTTCATCGGGAATGGCAACAAAAGATAAAACCCGTACATCAACCCGGAATCTCTGATGACCATCCCGAAGTTATATCTCGAAACTATGTGTTTTCCTCCGTAGAGTTTTCATCGGGAATGGCACAGATAAGAGAACCAGCCGTACATCAACCCGGAGATCCTCTGCTGACCATCCCGAAGCTATATTTCGAAACCCGGTGTTTTCCTCCGAAGAGTTTTACATCAGGAGATGGCACAATGATAAACCCGTATCATATCAACCAGGAATCCTCTGATGACCATCCCGAAGTTATATTTCGAAACCAGGTGTTTTCCTCCGTAGGTTTTACACGCTTTATATTAGCTTCACTTGTATGTCCAGTTTGTCAGTATGTAACTCTCCGTGGGTAATTTGCGCGCCTGAATATTTTTGATAATCAACAAATAATAGTTTAAAAACTAAAAAATCACGCTTTTATAAATAAACCAAACTAAAAAGTAAAAATAAATAATAGTTTAAAAAACTAAAAACACGCTTTTTATAGAAAACCAAACTAAAAATAATAAATTTTAATAAATTTAAATTAAGAATAGTGTTAAAAATTTCAATAAATATAAATTAATAATAGTGTAAATAAAAAAAATGTATTTTATTTTAAAATAAGCGTGGGGTGCTTTTAAGATATCAAAATGATAATCACTCTACTCATATCTGTCAATAAAATATTTATAACTATTGACACCATGCACCCCACGCTTTTTAAAATAAAATACATTTTATTTACACTATTATTAATTTATATTTATTGAAATTTTTAACACTATTCTTAATTTAAATTTATTAAAATTTATTTTCTATTTTTAGTTTGGTTTTCTATAAAAAGCGTGTTTTTAGTTTTTAAACTATTATTTATCTAAACTCAATACATAAAATACAGATTATTATTTATAGTAATAACAGGTGATTTAAACTAGACTTAGTGATTTGAAGTGTTACATACCCTTGAACTAAATGCATGTAAGTCGCGGTAAATAAATGATAAAAACGTGTTGAGTAGTCACTTTACATAATAGCTATAACAATCTTAATAAAGAATATAAGATTATGGTAAGTAGTCACATCATGTGATGGGAGCGATTTTATCAACATAGAAATATAAATGTAGAAAAATAGGTACGTGAGGCCCGAATTTTCGCAAATTGCTTGAAGTGAGCAAAACTGAATTGTTTGCATTGTATTAAATGCTGAGAGAAAATTAAAAGCTGCAGAGAAAATTCAATGCCTGCATCAGGTTCATCTGCAGACTGGCGAGATATGATCACGTTACTCCAAGTAGAAGGCTACTTGGTTGGCTAACTTTATCTAGTCGGCGTGAGTTCCTGATGGCTTGCACTGTTTTTAAAATGCTGAGATTCCATCATAACAGAATACTGCTGCAAGACTTCAGTCTGTTGACTTCTGGTTCGAATACGCTTTGTCTGGCAAATTGATGTGTTGAGCTTGCCATTTGCTCAAACCGCAACATTCGACAACTCATTTATTATCACGGCAGTCAGGGTGTGTGGAACCATCAGTTACCGGAGGAGATTGTGATGATTACTGATTACAATGAATTTCGATCAAAGTGTTACAAGTTTTTGTCGATAAAGATGTTATATAATCGTCATTACATAACTGTTCAAATCACTAATTATTTATATATAAATTTATATTTTTTTTCATCTCTTTTGTTTTATGATCTAGAGGCATTAAATGTTAAATTAATTACTTTGATGGACTTTGCTTTGAGACAACGTTATTTATTTATTTTACTTTATTATTATCATTTCCATTACTGTTAATCAACTTTTATTATTACTATGTATTAATCCCTATATGTAAGGGGTCCTTAGGAGAGCTAAGGCTTCAGTGGTCGTAAAATTTTTGATAACAATAAACAAATAAACAAATGCAATACCTACAATCAAAACTTCTATTCAGTAGAGTCTGCCCAACTTCAATTGAGAGGCATCTCCGGAATTCCAAGAATTTAATTTGGAAAATACACAGTAGTAGATAAGCCCCTCCGCTCGTTTTAGTAAAAATGGTGGGTAGCTTTGAAGTTGGGAGAATGAAAGTTGTGTTAGGGAAACTTTACTGTACTCTTAAACAACTAGTACATTAT
>NW_025404448.1:0-4246 GCF_020080835.1 Cotesia glomerata
ACGGTTGACCCTGAAGGCTATCTTTGCAACTTCCCGCCGATTCTATACCTAAACGCTTGAAATCGCACTTATGACGTTTTTGAGCTTTTCGAACTCACAATACAATTTGTGTGTTATTTTGAGATCTCCGAGCTCAAAAAATAGCTTTTGTATGCTTTTGAACGCTTTGAGCTCAAAAGTTTGATAATACACTATTCTTTGAATTTTCAAATCGCAATAACTTTTGAATAAATGAACCGACTTTCACGCAGTTGGCAGCATTCAATAGTTTTTATAGTAGTGCTTCATGAAGAATCTTCAAGTTTCAATTGATAGAACGAAAAATTTCGTAGTAATCCTGAAAAAGAATTTTTTCGGTTTTCTTTCGTCAACGATAACTCACGAACCAATCATCTGATTTTGACCAAACTGGCGGCGATCAGCGTGATTTTTAGATGTTAAGAGCTGATTAGTTCTTTAAATTAATCGGTATAGCTGTTTAATAGTTATTCCAATAAAACCCTATTTGAAAAAATTTTTCTGAAGTTATACTTCTTATGCGACTTTCAACAAGGTTGCGTTAAACGTTTAACGCTACCATGGAGTGGATATGAAAGCACTGTTGCGTTAAACGTTCAACAATCCTGGGAAGGGGCAATAGAAAGAGCCAGAGCAAGAGTGAATGCGTGGCGCTCGAACGCATGCGCATAGTATAGCTGTTACAGGCCAGCGCGAACGTTAGCAACGAGTAGCGTCCAACATTCCAACGCAAGAGAAAAATAGTTGAAAATCCAAAAGTGTACGTCTCATAATCTCATTTTTCACAATAAAATTTATTAAAATAAAATACAAAAAACAAAATAATAAAATATTTATAAGGCGTGTAAAACTAGAATTTCAAATTCGGAAAAAATGTTTAAATTCGCGCTTCGCTACAAGTAGTGTCACATGCTTGACGCAATCCAGAGCATCACATAGTTGACTTGGTTCACCCTTATTGTATTTTATGTATATGGATATAAAAAATAAAGATATAGATATTTCAAACTATGAAGAACAGTCGATAATTTTTTCTGAAGTTATACTTCTTTAGGCGCGTAATGAAAAAATGATGAGAGTGAAATTTTAAGATCCGCGCGCCTCACTGAAAAATAAAAGTAACAGGTTGAAGCTGCCTGCTAAACCGCTTATTAAATCTTGAAGAAAAAGCTACTAACAAAATAGGAATATAACCTCTATTAGTCACGCATGTTGGCAAGCTCGTCGTCTCTGATCACTGTTTTTATATTTAAGATATTTATCCACATGTTTCTAAATTCACAAAACGTGTTTTAGTTTCATACAAGCGCAAATTTTGAATAAGCTAATAAATTATATTCAGTAGTAATTTTAATTGAAAATTTTCATTAATATTACTAACTATTCGTAAATATTAGAGAGAAAAATTGTGCTTATATACTTTTTCAAGTGCTCCAATATAATTAAGGTTAACTATGCATATGTATTATTTATTGATATAAATTAAAATATTATTATTTAATATAATTAATACTAAATATTTTTTAATTATTAATGTTAAATATTTATTATTGGTTATTTAATATTTACAAAATGAAGAAATAAATATAATAAAACATTGAATCAAAAATTTGTAATAAAAATTAAAGTCGAACATAAAATTAAAATATTAATTTTTAATAATTATTTTTAAATTGAATAAATAATAAATATTGACAAAAATCAATGAAAAAATCTAAAGGAAACTTTTTCATAAAAATGAAAAGTGAATATTAAGTTGTCACAGGGTTTTTATTCCCTGTGTGCGTCCCTCCCTGCGCCTAAATTTGGCAACAGATCCACACTCGGTGTGTCTCTGAATTTATTATTTTATATTTATTTCTTAATTTATTCATTAAATTTATTACTATTAGTATTATTTATATTTCAAATTTCTAATATTATTGTTATTAATTTAAGAATTAATTTTATCTTTATTTCAGACATTTATAATGAATTATTTATAATTTATTATTATTAGTATTATTTGTATGCATTGCCGTAAATCATTGTCATATAGTACCTAATTTTACTATGAGTAATAAATCATAGCCTTTACTCGCACGGGTGAGGCCCTACAATATCGATCGCGAGCAAAGAGTTTATTGAATTGGGAAAAATGGCAAGAGAGGCCATTGTTGTCGAACACGAAGCCTCGAACGGTTAACGGTGACAAAAATTGACCAGACACGCGGTGGCCCGCTTGGTGTAAGGTATACACGCGGGACCTTCGCTATTGTAAGGAGTGTGGATTTGGTGCCTTGGGTTGTTTCCTTTTTGGTGAGTACTCACAAGTTGAGATTGATTAATATCCGCACACCGCTGTCTCCTGGCTTAAATAATTTATTCTTTTATTGTTTGATTAAATTCACTATCGATTTATCGGGTCGATCCCGTAGCGAGTAAGGGTTATTTTAAGGGAATACTTGTACCTATCCCGAAAGCCTCGTGTGGGTCCCTGAAATGGCCAGCAATTACTAGTTAAAGTATTACACTTACATTAATTATTATTACGTTTGTAAATAATATTGAAAAGCTAATATCTAAAATTATCGTTTATATTGGTTTAATTGTTTGAAATCTATTATGTTTGTTCCATAAAGGATTTACTCTGTTATTTGGAAAGCATATTTAGTTTTAAGTAACACCGTTTATAAATAAATAATTTATTTTTGTTAATATTTTCTGATTCATTAATGATTTATTTTATGTAAGTTACTTCCCAGATTACTTCTCTGTCATCCGTCTTTTTTTTTAGCAGGATCTTTCAGAATATTACACAGATTTAATCACTTATTGTTTCTTACTCTGTATTTCACCCTAATTTTATTTTAATTGTACTGCAACCTGCGCTTTTCATTCGCATTAACTCGAATCGTTGATTGATCGTCCGGTGCGGCCCCTGGAATTTTTATTATTTTTGGTAATTTTCTATAAAAATTACCTGGCGTCCAAATGTGCACTAACCCAGCCTGAGGGGTTTCCGGGTTAATTTATTATATATTTAAAAAGGCGAGCGTAAAATACCCTACCCAGCCGATATCTCCGTCATCGGTCGAATTTAGTTAAATTTTGGGGAAAAGTATTATTACAAATTCTGCGGTACTTTTTTTTCCTAAATTGTATATTATAACAGTAATTCATACTTTATTTGACTGTTATTAATTAATTATATTCACTTATAACAATTAATCTACTTGAAATTATTAAATTTAATCAGCACAAACTATAGCAACGCAAAAATTTCGATCCTGACTCTTTTTCGATGGGCAAAGTGATCTGCCACAGACTAAATAATTCGAGAATGCATAGTAATCCTTCATTAGATGGGAAACTACAGTTAAAAAAAGATATTTCACAGCTTGCATCTACACCCGCCAGGGTGCGCTGGAATTGTTTTTACATAAATTGTAGTTTCAAGGGGATAGTTTGCTATAAAAAATGCAACCAACGCGAGATTTAAGTTAGTACCAATTGTAAATTTTTATTATAATTACAAAAAATACTAAAATCCGAACGAAAACAGATTCACTGTGAAAAAATCGCGTTAAGTCCACGTTCATAAGACTATTAAGAAAAAAAATTTGTTTTTTTCTTTACAAAAATATATAAAATAAAAAAATCCAAGTAACCGATATGATTGTTTATGATTTTCGGAAATTAAAAAAAATTGTGTTATAAATTTAAAAATTAAGAAAAAAATTTTGGAACGTACTTGGTGTGCGTCATTGTGTATTTGAATTTTTTTAAAGTCCTAGTAAATAGATTTTACGAATTTCATTAGAAGTAAAATATTTTGCAACCGCGCACACTAAATACGTTCCAAATTTTTTTTTTAATTTTTAAATTTGTAACAAAATTTTTTTTAATTTCCGAAAATCATAAACAATCATATCGGTTACTTGGATTTTTTTATTTTATATATTTTTGTAAAGAAAAAAACAAATTTTTTTTTCTAAATAGTCTTATGAACGTGGACTTGGCTTGATTTTTTTACAGTGAAACTGTTTTTGTTCGGATATTGACTGTGCGCTGCATCGAAATTGAATTAAAATTAGTATTCAATAAGATTTTTCTATTCTATTATCTTAACTTTTAATTCTCTCTGTGTATATTCATACTTATAAAGAGTTGTTTTCGGGATTATACTTACTTAAAACTTTTTTTCAAATATAACAGAACTTGAATTTTTAATTTTAACTGCTATAAC
>NW_025404449.1:0-4246 GCF_020080835.1 Cotesia glomerata
TTTTTCGATATGCTTTTTATCCATAGTTTTTTTTGTTTAAATTATGAAAATCACGTTTTAATCGAAATCACGATTTTTTTAGGCGACAGTAGAGCATACCTGCGCGCTTAAGGCATGCAGAATTAATAATTAAATTCAAAATTTAATTTCAGACATCTTTCAAAAATCATAATCTAAAAATACTGTTGTAATACACGTGGTTTTCGTGTACTATTGTTATGATGACGCTGTTGGCCGACATCTTGAATTTTTCGCGTCTACCGGCCTCATCAGCGATCTCATCATAAAACAAAAGACAATCTACTTAATGGTAATCTATTTGTCACAATCTAATATACTGAAAAATATTTTCAGAAATCTATGAATTTATTTGATTAAACAAATGAATATTTGTCAAATTTTTCTAGGTTATCTAAATCAAGCGTCTATTAAAACGAATTTATTGCGTCTTATATTTTTCTGCATGCATGTCTCATTCATCTATAATTACGTCTTATGTTCTTATATCAATTTTGCAAAATTCCTTTTCTAAAAGAATATTCATAAATACTCTTACCTTGTGATGAATCACTCCAACAAAATTTATTTTTTAATAAATAATTCACGTACGCAGTGAAAGCGTGCATTGGGCTTCACCATAACCTGATAGGAAGTGAATAAAGTTCAACACAGTATTTAATTAACTCAAATCAATCTTTATTAACTTCTAATTAATATCAATAAACTTCTTATAATCTTCAATAATAATACTATATGTAATATAATATATAAAGCGCAAAATATCTTAGTGATAACTACGTAGTAGCACAAAACCGCCAAAAG
This sequence comes from Cotesia glomerata, assembly GCF_020080835.1. Taxonomy (NCBI): domain Eukaryota; kingdom Metazoa; phylum Arthropoda; class Insecta; order Hymenoptera; family Braconidae; genus Cotesia; species Cotesia glomerata. The sequence continues at coordinate 823 of NW_025404449.1, forward strand.
TATAACACGTGAGCGAGCTACAGCGAGCGAGTAGAGGAGTAGTTGTATGCGCCAGCAAGCGACGCGTAGACCGACGCCAACTCATAAAAAATAATAATAACTTGAGTGTCGCCTTTAAGTGGCAAATATAAAAAGATAAATAATAAGTTAAATAATAATCAGTGAATGGACTTGGGTAAATCGTGTACTCTCGACAATAACAAATTGTTTATAAAATAAACAATGAAAATTCAAATAAAAAAAAATTTTTTTTTCATAATACTATTAAGAATAGTAAATGATGATTTAAATAAAAAAATAATTCCTTAATGAATAATTTCAATGGTGGATAAATGAAAAAAACCATTACAAATAATTAAAAAATTTTTTTAAGAAAAAAAATTTTTTTTTTTAATCATTATTTCACTAAGACAATAAAATGACAAAAAAAAAAATTTCAAAAATATTCAACTAGTCCATTTGATTATAAAAAATTTTCAAACAATTAACGTTAAAAATGTTTTAGCCAAGATAATGAATGCAATATATTAATACAAAAACAACCAAAATAAAAAATTTTAGAAAAAATTTTTTTTTTACATTAGCCGGATATTTCAATTTTTGATAACTTTGAAAAATCATTATAAACGAATGAAAAAACTTTTACAACGAAATCTTGTTTATTATTTATATAACAAGAGTTCCCAAAAGAAAAAAAATTTATAGACACATTTTTTAAACTTTTACAAGAGATTTTATGAAAACTCAAGTCTACGAAAAATTTGTTAATTAACAAATAAATAACTTAAACAATAATCAAGCTAAAAATTTTTTTTTAGCGGGGCTATATTCCTTCAAGTGTCTAGATAACACTATAATTTATTCAGATTTTTTAATTAATATTGAGTGTAATAAAAAAATTATTTTGTGTTGCATACTTTGCTTGGCGGCGACACCTAGGCAGCGAAACGGCCGCGCAGAGCCCAATTTTCAACGTTAAATTAAAATTATGAATAATGGAGCTACAACTCCGGGAGTCGAGACTTATTTTACTAAAATTTTCTCCCCTTTTAGGATCTTTTTTCAAATTTGACATATTTTTAATATTTTTAGAGTTATAGCTACAAATGGAGACTACCTTTTTTTAGTAGATTTCATAAAAATCTAACTATTGCAGTCGTCCTTATGGCGCAACTTTTAAAAAATTTAGTCATTTTCTGACTTAGTTTGTCGAGCTGAGTCAGAAAATGTATATAGTTCAAAAGTTTATATATGTATATATTTATACGATATAACGCGGCTTGTCAGCACGATAACGTTTTCAATTTATAACCGATTCTTCTCAAACTCAACATGCTTCATTTATCGATCAAGACCAAGGTTAAGTTCGAAGATGAGCTTAATCGGGCGAGTAATTTAGAAATGACATGATTTTGAAATTTTGAAAATCGTAAAAATTGATGTTCTTACTACTTCAACTTGGTATAACAACTGAATTAGACAAGATATTAAAATTTGGTAAAATGCATCGTAAAGCTCTTCTAATAAGCTTCAATTTTCACTACTTAGAAGTGTTAATAGTGTTAATAATAATAATAATAATTATTATTATTATTATTATTATTATAAAAATGAAATCTACTTCCATTTCGGCTGCCGAATGGCCTTTTTTCTATTCGTTTTTTGTTTATAATAAATGAAATTTTTAATGGCCGATGAATTAAAAAATATCTCTTACTCAGAACTAAATTCTGAATCCAATGCACCAATCGCCATATTTTTAAGAGGCAGCTAACGATTATTCGCAGAAAACTCATTTCTCGACTAGACTATCAAGAAACTACGTCGAATGCTGTAAACCGCGTGAGAATCGGTTTATTTATTCAAAAGTAACATCGGCACACAAAAAAAAAGTGGTCTGTACATTGGACGTCACCTATCAACGGGCATGTTTTTCGACTCGCTAAATATGAATTTCAAGTCAGTTTTAGACGTTCACCCACCAATTTCGAGTAAATTGCGAAAAACCGTGAAAAATAGCAAAAATTGGTTGTTTTGGTAATAAAAAAAATTTGGGGATCTAAGACAAGCTTAATTTTTATGTATTTTGATATCGTGAATACTAATTTTAAGTGTGCTTAGGTCATAAGCGTTTTTTAATTCAAGAAAATTGTTAAATACTTTTAAAAATGGCGAAAATCGCAAAAAATTGGAATTATTTTGATAAAAAAAAATCTTGTAGTCTTGGGTAGAGAAGAATTTTCTTGTAATTCGATCTCCGTAATCTGAATCTGCAATATATTTGGCCCATATTCCTCTCAAACACTCGAAAAATCGCAAAAACCGTTAAATTAGCATATATTTGCTGCGGATAAAATTGAAAAAAAATCTTGTAAGCTCAATTGAATACGTTTTTTGTACTTTTTAAACATAAAATACAAGTTTGTAATCTAAAAATGTAAGAAAATTGAAAAATTTATAAAAAATGATGTATAGGCCGATTGAAGAGAATGATTTTCTCGAATTTTAAAATTAAGTCAAACAAAAGTAACAGTTTTGTGAACTTGTTAGTGAATTCCAGATTATGGGGATTGTAAATTTCAGTTTTTCTCTGTTTTTGGCCTTAGCCAATTGTGTCAACATGATACGACATCGACCACAAACAAAGTGTGGGACCTAGGCTGAATCCAAATTCGTAAGTTGAATGCGAAAGCATTTCTCACAATTTCGTTTCAATCTATCAGAAAATGGTCTACGGTATTTTACCGTCTCAAACTCTTCACAAACGTAACAAAATAAATCAGGACTTTTATTACATAGATGGTAATTACTTTTTGTAATAGTATACTCACCAGTAGCCAAGTTTTCCACTAACGAAAAGCTGCAGTTGCTTGATGGCGACGCCTGCGGGCCTGCTTTGTTAACCTGACCAAACGCCGATACTGGGATTGCGAATCCCTGCATCGTAAAGTACTTATCATTTGTACCTTCCATGACGGCACACACGCCGATAACCCAGAGACTCAGCCAGATGGCTCTGTTGCCCACCGTCAACCTGTGGAGGTGCCTTGTTGCAGGCACAAATAAAAAAAAGACCATTCGGCAGCCGAAATGGAAGTAGATTTCATCATGAATAGAAAAAAAATATAACGAGGATTGTATACAAAACTAGGGTTTTTAACTTCTATGCAATCGACAAAAATAAATGCCCAAACTAAGCTACTGTTAAAAAATTCTATGAAAATCAAATACATTGTCTTACACCAAAATATCTCAGAAAATGCCCAAACGCAGCCCCTGTTAAAAGCGGATCTTGAAATTCCAATTATAAAAGGTTCTCCACGGGAGTTGCATTTTGGCACACCCCAATATATATATATATATATATATATATATGCTGCTATATATATAACTCCATAACATATATATATATATATATATATAT
>NW_025404450.1:0-2500 GCF_020080835.1 Cotesia glomerata
TGAAGAATTCTTGGTTTTATAAAAATGAATTTACGATTTCTTTAGACTTTACAGGTAATAGACAACATTCATTTATGAGGGCAGTGTCCCTGTTCGAGCGCCATTGAAACACTAAATTTTTCAATCTTAAAAAATTTAATTCCTTAGCCCACTAAACCTCGCGGATAAGAGAATAGTCGCCTAAGTTTCATAAAAAGTTTTGGGATCCACTGCTCTTTGGAATATTCCGCTTCCGTATGAATGTCGGTATTTTGTTTAATAGAAAAGGTCTAGACAAAAGTTCTCGCGCGTGCCAGTTAATTTGCTTTCATTACTTACAGATTTGACTGCGAAGATGACACTTTGTCCTTGATTGACCCTTTGATTGACGAAATTGGCCGAAATAGTTGTGTGGTGTTGTTTCAATAAAAATATATAGTAGTATTAACAATGAACTCAATTTTATTGCACAATTATTCACTTTTGTTATAATTTTATGAATAACTTGGTAACGCAACTTAATAGAATATTGATAATAAAAAGAACATATACTTAATAATAGAAATATACGTGGTTTAACAATAATTGTGGTGAATTATCACCTAATATGAACTGATAATATTAATAAAAGTAGTATAAGATTTTATAATAATTAATAATAGATTTTATATATGATTTTGGTGAGTAATCACCGAATAGTAGTAATAGTGGTAATAGTGGTAATAGTGGTAAGATTGACTAAGAAATATCTAGCGTGGTGGTTGACACCGGGGGATAGATCGAAGTATCGATCAATGCTCAGGTTTTGAGGCTCGTAGCTGATTTTCCCCTCCTCGTGTCATCTTGTGACGTCACGGGGGCTACACATTAATTTAGATAGTGTCGGTAACGGAAATTTCGGGTGGTAGTTCGCCAGGCTGATAAAATCGGGACATTTGTAGTGTCTCAATATATATATATATATATATATATATATATATATATATATATTATATATATATATATATATATATACTCTTGTTCGTTATAAAATAAATTTTACAAACTCTCAGCAAACCTTATGTAATAAAATACGTATTTTATTTTGTATTATATATATATATATATATATATCACTTTACTAAATGCATGTATATATCATCCATATATACATATATAAGATGTCAATTTCCGGTAACATCCCTGTGGTATGGGAATCACAAAGTGCTTATTTTCTCTCTCGCCGTTATCATACATGGTTTCGAAATCATTTCTACTTCACAAACATTCAATCTATTGGTGATTAAGCATTCCTTTTAATATGGTGACCTGTTTGTGACATTTTTTGATGAATAATAATATTTTCCAGTAACACAATCCGAACAAAAACAGTTTCAACTGTAAAAATTGCGCTCAAGTCCACGTTCATAAAACTCATCTCAATAACATTTGCATCCATTTAATGCTGAGAAATTTATAAGTAAGTCAACCTATGTTATTTCATAATAAGTTTTACAAAAGTTAGGTAAAATTGACATGTCATACGCAGTTATGCAAACTACATATAAGTCGATACGCATGCATACGTTGGGTCGGTTGCATAGAGAATTGTGCTTACTAAAAAATAAAACATATGGCCGACTAAATTGGGACAATGCGGTGTGAGTGCCAATCAAAATGTGTTAATCACAATTAAACGAAGCAATATCAAACTTTAATATTGCATAAGGTTCTTCATTAAAGATTAATGACGAAGCTGAAAAAAAATGAATCCAAAAATTTTATATAATTTCAGATTTCTTGAACACACCACCATATTGACAGTTGTTCTCACTAAAGATCTAAAAAAAATTTTAAGAACGGGTTTTTTCACTAAAACTGATAATTAATTCACTAAGCAATGTTTTTTTTCAATTTTTTCAACATTATGACGGTTTCTTGGTATTTTTTTGTATTTCACATCTTTTTGTAGAGAATGAAAATTATTAAAACGAGCCTAAGTTTTTTGTAAAGTGCAAATGTTATTGAGATGAGTTTTATGAACGTGGACTTGGCGCAATTTTTTACAGTGAAACTGTTTTTGTTCGGATTTCAGTATTTTTTGTAATTATAATAAAAATTGACAATTTTAATTTAATACATTTCCGGTGGCAAACTATCCCCTTTAAGCTATAGTTCATGTGGGCCTTATTCTTGCGCCGCCTGGCGTGTGTGTAATTGCAAGCTGTCAAATATCTTTTTTCACTGTAGTTCCCCATCTATTATAAGATTAGCATGCATCCTTATATTATTTAGTCTCTGGCCGTCCGCTTTTTACATAAGAAAAAAGTTAAAATCTAAAAATCTGGGTCGCTATAGTTTGTGCTGATTATTTTAATAATTTTAAATAGAAATTATAAAGATAATTGATAATAATCAAGTAATACGCGTAATAAAAAGCATGAACTACTATTATAAAAGATCATATAGAAAAAAATTAGGAAAACGATTGACCCTGAAGGCCATCCCTGCAACTTCCGCTAATTCCATACTTAGGCGCTTA
>NW_025404451.1:0-4244 GCF_020080835.1 Cotesia glomerata
TACGCTGATTATTCGAAATAAAAATCAAAATTCATCCATAGTCGCTCTGTGCCTCTAACTGACCCTCGCTGATTATTTTTTAATTAAAAATTACTTTTACTATTCCGAATAAAAACTAAAATTAATTCATAGTTGCTCATTGCCTCTCACTGACCCTCACTACTTGTTTTTCATTTAAAAATTACTTTAATTATTCCAAATAAAAATAAAAATTCATTCATAGCCACCTAGGGGCTAGTACTTACCCTCGCTACTTGTTTTTCAATTAAAAATTATTTGAATGATTCGAAATAATAATAACAATTCATTCATAGCCGCCTAGTGCCTCTAACTGAATCTCGCTACTTATTTTTCAATTAAAAATTATTCCAACTATTCCCAATAAAAATAAAATTCATTCATAACCGCCAAGTGCCTCTTACTCGACCTAGTTACTTGATTTTCAATCAAAAATTACTTCGAAATAAAAATAAAAATTCATTCATAGCCTCCCAATGCTTTTAACTGACCCTCGCTACTTATTTTTCAATTGAAAATTATTCTTATTTTTCCGAATAAAAATAAAAATTTATTCATAGCCACCCAGTACCTCTTACTCACCTTTGCTACTTATTTTTCATTTATAAATTACTTCAATTATTCTAGATCGAAATAAAAATTTATCCCAAGCCGCCCAGTGACTCTTACACACCCTTGCTACTTATTTTTTAATTAAAAATTATTTCAATCATTCGAAATACTAATAAAAATTCATCCATAGCCGCTCAGGGCCTCACACTGACCCTCGCTACTTAATATTAAATTAAAAATTACTGTTATTATTCGAAATAAAAATAAAAATTCATTCATAGCTGCCCAGTGCCTCTTACTGACCCTCACTACTTATTTTTTATTTAAAAGTTACTTTAATTATTCTAATTAAAAATCAAAATTTTGTCATGGCTGCCCAAGGCCTCTAACTGACCCTCGCTACCTATTTTTCAATTAACGATTACTTTAATTACTTTAAATAAAAAAAAAAAATTCAGACACAGCCGCCCAGTGCCTTGTTAATGATTGTTTAATCAACAATTACTTTAATTTTCCTAATGAATAAAAAAGTCCAGTAACTTTAGCCCTCTGCCTTTTTTTGAGCCCCGCTACTGATTCTTCATTAAAAATTTCTTCAATTATTTCAATTAAAAATCAAAATTCAGTCGTGCCGATTGAGTTCAGTAAAATCTCCTTTTTTTCCTGTCGAATTTGGTCAAATCTTGTGCCTGTAATAAAAAAAATAAAAATATCCTCACTCACATTCATACGTGCATTGTTACCGTTACACTGACGCTAGCCCACACTAGCGCACGATCTCACACGTTCACCTAGCATCACGTACGTCCGCCGTCCACGTTTGTTCCGTCCCCACTCTCGGTCTACTGCGCGAGACGCAGGCTACGGAAGCCTGGTTGGCTCACCGTCAACTTACGAAAAAGTGGCGCTCCTTTCGCCCACAAGTTAACTAGTGCACGAGTCCACTTGTGCACTTGTGAACTTGTGGAGGCGACGCGACAGTAATAAAAACGCGCCTTTCGAAGGTGTCGCCATTTTGGCATGCGCAAATTAAAAAATAACGTGTTATTTTTTTATTGTTTACGTTACGCTACAACAGTGTAGACATTAATATTGGAAACTTAAATTTATTTTAATTTATCAATTGCTGTTGCTATAAAATCGCTCTTCAAATACTGTCGCATCGCCTCCACAAGTTCACAAGTGCACTAGTGGACTCGTGCACTTGTGGAGTGATTTTACAGCAATAGCAATTAATTAATCAAAATAAATTTAAATTTCCAATATTAATGTCTACATTGTTGTAGCGTAACGTAAACAATAACAAAATAAGACGTTATTTTTTAATTTGCGCATGTCAAAATGGCGAAACCTTCGAAAAGCTCGTTTCTAATACTGTCGCGTCGCCTCCACAAGTGTACAAGTGCACTAGTGGACTCGTGCACTAGTTAACTTGTGGGCGAAAGGAGCGCCACTTTTTCGTAAGTTGCCGGTGAGCCATCCAGGCTTCCGTAGCAGGCAGCAGATCTCTCGTCTTACTCTCGCGTCTCTTTCTGCCTTTCCACTCACTTTCAATTCTTCTGTCGCGCGCTCCTGATTGGTCACTTTCACTAGTTAATTATTAATTATCCATGCGTCTGATTCAAAAATGGCTAAGGACTTTTCGTCTCAGAATATTTTTCTCTTTCGATCCCTACAATGGGGTGCGCGACTTCTGAGACACCCTGTATATTAAATCCCATGATGTTAAAAAATCACTTATTAACAGTTAATAAAGCTCATTGAATATAAACAAATCATTCTATCAATATCAGTGTAACTATACGGAAATCATATATAATTATATATGAATCATATATAATTATATATGAATCATATATAACTATAGATGAATCATATATAATTATATATGAATCATATATAATTATACATTAATCATATCTAATTATATATGCATCATATCTAATTACATATGAATCATATATAATAATATATGCATTTTGTGATTACTATAAAACATTTTCTGTTTTCATCTCAGAGTCTGCTACTCCAATGATTAATAATCTTTTAGACTATAGTTTCTTGTGGATGAAATAATGGAACTGTATTAATTAATTCAACTTATAAAAATCGATTATATATTCGATTTGCATTAGTTGTAGGTATTTCAAACTTTACTCTTCCAGTAAGTCTCGTAGGTGTAGGTAAACAGGTAGCGTGGTAGTCTTTAAAGCGTCAGGTCCCCGGTTCGATCACCGCTCACGGTGAATTTTTTTCTATTTTTATAGAAATAATTATATATAATTGTGTCTAATTATATATGATTATATATAATTAGATCTGGCCAATATTCAGGTCTAATTATATATAAGTGATTATATATAACTATATGATTAGGCAAATTCATTTTTTCCCGGGTTACTATAGTAAATGAAATTTTTTGTTGATAATTAGTTTTCTATTCAAACCTAGTTGCATTTTAATAATTCTGTCTTATAAGTAATCTAAACTAAAGTAAAGATTAACCAAAAAATTCAATCAATCTTGAAGATTATATTGGTTGTAAGTTTATGAGTAATTTCTTTATAGTAAAGTTTATTTACTTGAATATGTGATGGCCCCGGAGATAAGACAGTTTTACGCGCGAACTCTACCTATTTATTTATCATTTTGTTATTTTTTTTCAATGATTAAATTTAAAAATAGAAGAATCAATTTACGAAGGACTATTATTAACATACTCCTACCAAGTTTAATGATTTTTTGTTCAAAAATTACTTGGTCAAAAAGCGTCTCAGTATTTTCTCCAAAATTTGAATATTCTCTGTCCTACATGTTCTTAAGAAATGATAATAAATTGGACTGATTTATTTTTTTCTACAGTTTCTTATGATGTAATTGAGTGAATATAGAGAATGCTGGAGGTGGAAAAAACATACAAGAGACATGTTTTTCTCTAGCAGACTGAAGCTAAATCATTAGATCTATAGAGGAATGATTCACTCAAAGTATGTAACTTAGTCATTAGCAATATTGAAGCAATTTTTTTTAAAGTGACTGTCGCGACGAATCGTGAGTTACTCTTCTCTCTTCTCCTTAAGTTACGTGCTCTGCTATGATAAGTGTTTAACGCTTTAACGCTTCTGGGCGTTTCCCCCACTCTTGGTGGAACGCCTCCTTGTACATTTACTTTACACGCTCCCCACTCCGGTGCCACGCGGATCACTTAGGGCCATTTCAGCGTTAAAGGGTTAAGTATATCAAGTTATTGTGGTTCAGAGGCGGAGTAAACCTTATCGCGCATGATCAAGCAGGTTGTAACCAGTTGAGAACGAATTATATTAAAGCTCACATCTACTCTCTGCGGAGTCGAACTTTGTATTCATGAGATGGTATTCGTGCGCAGACTCGTCCCTACTCTTCAGAAAGATATGGCAGTCGTCAAAAACTACATTGGCTGAACAATAGCTTCTTTATTTCATCTGTGGTATGGATCTCTCTATCTCTCTCATACACTTCGTGCTATGGATTAAAAACAAATATAGAAACTTTGTTCGATCGTATATGTTGTTTCTATATGTAGTTTCTGATGCAAGATGTGAAGTTAGTAATCATCATTGAAATTGCTGCCGAGAAATATGTAAATATTTATCAATCATTTTTTCATATTTGCAATTGGAAAAGCCATAACTTTA
>NW_025404452.1:0-4243 GCF_020080835.1 Cotesia glomerata
TGAAATGAAAGTACCCCTTTCCCAGCCACCCTGTGTCTCTTACACAACCTCCCTACTTATTTTTCTGAATTAAAATTACTGTAATCGTCTGAAATAATAATAAAAATTCATTCATAGCCGCCCAGGCCCTCTAACTGACCCTCGCTACTTATTTTTCAATCAAAAATTACTCTTATTACTCCGAATAAAAATAAAAATTAATTCATAGCTGCTCATTGCCTCTCACTGACCTCCACTACTTGTTTTTCAATTAAAAATTATTTGAATGATTCGAAATAATAATAACAATTCATTCATAGCCGCCTAGTGCCTCTAACTGACCCTCGCTACTTATTTTTCAATTGAAAATTATTCTTATTTTTCCGAATAAAAATAAAAATTCATTCATAGCCACCCAGTACCTCTTACTCACCCTTGCTACTTATTTTTCATTTATAAATTACTTCAATTATTCTAGATCGAAATAAAAATTTATCCCAAGCCGCCCAGTGTCTCTTACACACGCTTGCTACTTATTTTTTAATTAAAAATTATTTTAATCATTCGAAATACTAATAAAAATTCATCCATAGCCGCTCAGGGCCTCACACTGACCTTCGCTACTTAATATTAAATTAAAAATTACTGTTATTATTCGAAATAAAAATAAAAATTCATTCATAGCTGCCCAGTGCCTCTTACTGACCCTCGCTACTTATTTTTTATTTAAAAGTTACTTTAATTATTCTAATTAAAAATCAAAATTTTGTCATGGCTGCCCAAGGCCTCTAACTGACCCACGCTACCTATTTTTCAATTAACGATTACTTTAATTACTTCAAATAAAAAAAAAATTCAGACACAGCCGCCCAGTGCCTTGTTAATGATTGTTTAATCAACAATTACTTTAATTTTCCTAATGAATAAAAAAGTCCAGTAACTTTTGTCCTCTGCCTTTTTCTGAGCCTCGCTACTGATTCTTCATTAAAAATTTCTTCAATTATTTCAATTAAAAATCAAAATTCAGTCGTACCGATTGAGTTCAGTAAAATTTCCTTTTTTTCCTGTCGAATTTGGTCAAATCTTGTGCCTGTAATAAAAAAACTAAAAATATCCTCACTTACATTCATACGTGCATTGTTACCGTTACACTGACGCTAGCCCACACTAGCGCACGATCTCACACATTCACCTAGCATTACGTACGTGCGCCGTCCACGTTTGTTCCGTCCCCACTCTCGGTCTACTGCGCGAGACGCAGGCAGCAGATCTCTCGTCTTACTCTCGCGTCTTTTTCTGCCTTTCCACTCACTTTTCATTCTTTTGTCGCGCGCTCCTGATTGGTCACTTTCATTAATTAATTATTAATTATCCATGCGTCTGATTCAAAAATGGCTAAGGACTTTTCGTCTCAGAATATTTTTCTCTTTCGATCCCTACAATAGGGTGCGCGACTTCTGGGACACCCTGTATAATTATATATAATCTTATATACAATTCCATATATAATCATGTATGATTATATATAATTATATATGATTATATACAATTGTATATAATTATATATGTGATTCCATATATAATCATATATAGTCATATATGATTATATACAATTATATATGATTATATAGAAACATTTTTTCTCGGGTATTTATTATACACGATGGGAGGTAAAGCAAAGATTAAAATTGGTGTGGTACCATTCAAGTTTGACTGTCAACCTAATCGTAAAAGACAAGGCACTACAACGATTCTTAGACCAGCTGAAGAAAAACGACGGATACAACAAATCATCCAAGAAATTTTAAATGAATCGTCAGAAAATATGGAAATTGGTAATCCTTCAGAACCAAACATTGATGCCGTATCAGCCAATACTGTTGAAAATATTGGAGTAGATTTTGCTTCTTCAAATGTAACACCTGGACAAAAGGTCACTGTTGAAACACAAACTAATATTAACAATCGTACTGTTGCTGTACAAGTAAATAGTCGTCCTAAGTATCGTAGCATATCAGTTCAATATAAAATTTTATTAATCGGAATTGATGAATCCTGTTCACCAATTAAAACTGGTAGCATTAGTACTGCAACATCTCCAATAAAACCATTGCGTCAAAAATTACATCCAAATTTATTGAAAGATCCCTAGCGGTTTTGTAAATGCCGAAAAAATGTCACAGTTATACAGTATTAATGCGGTATTTTTTCAGCATTTTTTCGGTTGTTATGGTCAGTTTTTTCATCGAAACATTACGGAACATTTACCGTAAAAATGCGAATAATTTACGCTCAAAATACGAAATATTTACGCTAAAAATGCGGAAATATAGGCTCAAAATGCGATATATTTACGCTAAAAATTTAGAATATTTACGCTGAAAATGCGGCATATTTATGGTAATAAGGTGGTAAAATGACTGTATTAAAACCATATTTAAAAAATGGTGAAAAATTAAATAATGTTCGGACTGGGATTCGAACCCAGAACCTCCCGAAGACATGTCGTCTACTCTACCATTTGAGCTACCCGGTCTATACCAAATTTTCTTTTTGCTTATTCTTTATACATTAAGCCACACCGTCCATCTTACGGTAAGCATTTTTAAAATTAAATAATATAATTATATATGAGAAACAATATAACTTTTCTATTTTAGAAAATTTGCAATTTTCTAAGTGAGAAATTGAAGATTGAAATTAAAATTAGAATATATTTACTTAACATATGTATTCGTTTGTATTTATTACCGCTAAATACCTAATTAAAAAATAATATTCTACATAGTATTTATTCAAAAACAGTATTTGTCTTTGCAAAGTAGCGATGGAGAATAAAAAGCAAAATTGGAAATTTTTCATTTTATTCATTTCTAACATAGAAGTGAACTGAAAATAAAACCAAATCTTTGATAATTATCAAATTTGACAATTATAATTGTCCATTATATCAGAAAATATTCGGCAAAATTATGAAATAATTACGGTATTTTTACGGCACTCTCAAAACCGCGAGGGATACTCAGAAAAGTTTGTCATCTAGTAGTTTTACAATTTCGGCATAAAAACTCGTTTTTATGCCGAAGTCTAGTAACATAAAAAAAATACTACCGATACCATTTAGAACTTCATATAATCATGTGATTGCTATTATTAATGCATTTGAGATACAAATTGGAAAACCAAGTGATCCAGAGTACCAATCTTTAACTTGGTCAGAGTATAAAAAATGTAATACTTTAAAATATTTAATATCTTGTACACCAGATGGCTCTATAAACTTTATATCAAAGGATTTGGAGGCCGAATTTCAGATAAATTATTATTCCAAGAAAGCGGATTATTGGAAGAGCTACCCGAGGCTTGTGCTGTTATGGCCGATCGAGGATTCAAAAACATTGTTCAACTTCTTGACGATAAAAATATTGAATTAATTCGACCACCTTCAGTTAATTCTGAATTAAAATTATCACAATCTGACGTCTTACAAGGCAAACGAATCACTGCTCTACGTATTCATATAGAACGCGTTATCGGAAGAATAACCCTATTGAAAAACTCCAATAAGATCCCATCAAAAGCGACAAAAGCCACTTAGAAACTAATAAAATTTATGGGTTTCTAAGTGGCTTTTGTCGCTTTTGATGGGATCCTATTGAAAATTTTAAACAGGGAAGAGAGTTTTATTTTCTAAAACCTTATGCGGTTGTTAATCATAATATGTTACCTTTAACAGATAATATTGTTGTCATTGCTGCAGCACTTGTAAATTTACAAGCGCCTATAATTTCTACTTAAGATTAAGAGTATTTGTATTATAAAATAAATTACTAGGTGTATGTTTTATTTAAACTAATGTATTTATTATTTACTGTACTTGTAAGAAACATCAAAATATAATTAATTATAATTAATAACATTAATTAAGTTAATACAGATTTTAATAATTTTGAAAATATATTTTTGGACCAAAATACTTGACTATTTTTAATTAGAGCTTGTGTATGTGCATCATCATATTTTAATTTTCTAATGTAAATAGTTTTATTTTCTTCAAAATGTGGATCAGCAACACAAAAGATATTTTCTTTTTTACCAGTCAATAACATTTGTAGTTGCATTTGTGCATTACACTTCAAGCTGACTTTACTTTTTGGTAATACACATTTCGCTGGGTTTTTGCATTCAGCAATCTTGTGTCCCTCTTGTCCGCACCTAATACATAGCTTAGACCGATCCATATTAAGCCTTTGCATCTGGGATC
>NW_025404453.1:0-4237 GCF_020080835.1 Cotesia glomerata
TTCCGTGTGTGTGTGTGTGTGTGTGTGTGTGTGTGTGTGTGCGTGTGTGTGTGTGTGTGTGTGTGTGTGTGGATGTAGGTAAACCTCTCATAACTTTTGAACCGCTTGCCCGCTTTGATCGCGATTCATGCCATTCCTCTGAAAGCGGCCAGCCAAACTTAGATTTGGAATATACTTTGGCAATCCATTCGGACCGGTAGATTTTGAGAATTCTTCAAAAAACTACAAAAAAAATTTTTTTTTAATGTGGTTTTTTGAAAATAACTTTTAAACGGCTTTACCGATCAATCCTAAAAACTAATCAGCTCTTAAGATCAAAAACCACTTTGATCGCCGCCACAGCCCGGCCAAAATCGATTCGTTCGTGAGTTATCGTTGACGAAAGAAAACCGAAAAAAGCTTTTCGGAAATTCACCTCTGAAATTTTTGCTCTATCAATTTAAACCTTGAAGATCTCTATACATAAAGCTTAAAACTGTCGAATGCTACCAACTGCGTGAAAATCAGTTTATTTAATTCAAAAGCAATATTAGATTTGAAAATTCAAAAAATAGTGTTTTATCAAACTTCTCTATCAAGCTTTTTGAGCTCGACAAGCTTAAAAGTTGCATAAAGATATTTTTGAGCTAGCCGGAGAGCTCAAAATAATACACAATGGTAGTATTTACATGAGCTCGAAGAGCTCAAAAACGTCATAAGTGCAATTTCAAGCGTTTAGGTATAGAATTGACGGGAAGTTGCAGGGATGGCCTTCAGGGTCAATCGTTTTCCAGATTTTTTTTTCAAATTTATTGTTAATTCGAAAAAAACGAATGCAGTTTCTCTAAAATTTATGCCTCACGAATCGTACGTATCAGATATATGAGAATAAGTGTGATAAAACATTTGTCAAAAAGTTATGAATAAGTCATAAACGTTATTCTTGAACTAATACAAAATATAAAACATTCTTTGAAAAAATTGGAAATCTAAAAGCTAAATGAAGAGTAATTTGATATAAACTTTTGTGGATGTACACACATTGACACCTTTTATTTTTAGGACAAGCCACCCGTC
The DNA here is from genome assembly GCF_020080835.1 of Cotesia glomerata. NCBI lineage: Eukaryota > Metazoa > Arthropoda > Insecta > Hymenoptera > Braconidae > Cotesia > Cotesia glomerata. The sequence goes on from NW_025404453.1 coordinate 1,057, forward strand.
TTACTTACTGGAAACGGAGCTCCGATCGCCAATAAAACAGCAAGTCTTACAGTTGGGCCACGAGGACCTTTACTTCTACAAGATTTTGTGTACCTGGATGAACAGACGCATTTTGATAGAGAAAGAATTCCAGAGAGAGTTGTCCACGCTAAAGGCGCAGGTATTTTAAAATTATAATTTTATGATTTTATTATTAAATATTGTTAGTCCGAATAGTTAGATAAGAAAATTGCTTAAATTTTACAGGTGCATTCGGTTGCTTTGAAGTTACTAATGATATTACGCAATATACGAGAGCTAAAATATTCTCAAAAATTGGCAAAAAAACTCCTATAGCCGTACGTTTTTCTACTGTAGGCGGAGAAAGTGGATCGGCCGACACAGTGAGGTATATATGAAAAAAATGTTCTTATGTTTGGCTTAAAAAATATAATTTTTGTAATTATACGGTTAAAAATTTAGCCATACTATTGTTCATTTTATGTAAAAAAAATATTCGACACAAATAATTTACGCCGATTTTTTCATTTTGTATTCATAGAGATCCACGCGGTTTTGCTGTGAAATTTTATACCGAGGAAGGAATATGGGATCTTGTTGGAAACAATACTCCAATCTTTTTCGTGAAAGATCCTCTACTTTTTCCAAGTTTCATTCACACACAGAAACGAAATCCAGTAACTCACTTGAAAGATATGGATATGTTTTGGGATTTTCTTTCACTCCGACCTGAATCAACTCATCAAGTTATGATATTATTTAGTGATCGTGGTATACCCGATGGTTATCCTCATATGAATGGATATGGTTCTCATACATTTAAACTTGTTAATAATAATAATGAGTTTGTTTATTGTAAATTTCATTACAAGGTAAAAATTATTTATCTTTTTTCAATATTTCACTAAAAATACCGATCATCGTAGTTATTTAAAAGCAGAATGTATTTCATTTTTTAACGGTAGTACATTCCTGCAACTTGGTCGCCTTTATATATTTATAAAGGTTGCCCCTGGAATTTTGCAACACGGTTTCCAGAACCGAACCGAGCAACAGAAATATCGAAGGGTCGAGAGAAATTGTGATTAGGCTTACAAAAATAATAACAAATTAAATTAATCTCAACTAGAGAGTTATTTAATTAAGGTAGTTTAAGCTCCAAATGACTTCAACTTGACCCCATATTTTTAACTTCCCGCTAAGAAAGTTGAAAATTTTCAAAAATCGGGAACTTACTGTTTTAACCCCATTTTCCGAAAATCGAGTTTTCATCAGATTTTGACGTTTTGAGGTCCTAGGAAGCTTCCCTGACTATCCCCGCGATGGTGTCTGTATGTATGTATGGATGTGTGTGTATGTGTGTGTATGTATGTATGTAAACCTCTCATAACTTTTGAACGGCTGGACCGATTTGATCGCGGTTGGTGTCATTCGAAAGAGCTTAATCAAACTTAGATTTTGAATACAATTTGGACCAATTCAGACCAGTAGATTTTGAGAAATCGCAAAAAAACTGAAAAAAAAAATTTTTTCCAAAACTGGTTTTTTTGAAATAACTTTTAAATGGCTTTACCGATCAATTCCAAAAACAACATAAAAAAACCACGTCGATCGCCATCAGTCCGGTCAAAATCGGTTGATTCGTTCGTGAGTTATCGTTGACAAAAGAAAACCGAAAAAATTGTTTTTTGGAATTACTCCGAAGTTTTTCGTTCTATTAATTTAAACTTGAAAATTTTTCATGAAGCTTAAAAAACTGCGTCGAATGCCACCAACCGCGTGAAAATCGGTTCATTCATTCAAAAGTTATTGCGATTTGAAAATTAAAAAAATAGTGTTTTATCAAACTCCTATCAAACTTTTGAGCTCGAAGAGCTCAAAAGCATACAAAAGCTATTTTTTTAAGCTCGGAGAGCTCAAAATAACACACAAATTGTATTTATGAGCTCGAAGAGCTCAAAAACGTCATAAGTGCAATTTCAAGCGTTTAGGTATAGAATTGGCGGGAAGTTGCAGGGATGGCCTTCAGGGTCAACCATTTTCCTAATTTTTTTATATTCAGTCGAAAGATTATGATTTAATACGTCTGTAGAAAAAAAATCCGATTTTTTTACCTCACCGTTTAAGAGATATAATTAATTAAAGTTTTGCAAAAATACACGGTCTCTTATAAGTGTCCTTGTTCAATAACTCCGGAAATGGAGGATTTATAAAAAATCGGCAAACTTGACCCAATAAAAAAAAACTTTCCAATAGATAGAACAATGTTTCATATATATTCTATCAAAATTTGATAACGATTTACCACATAGTTTTAATTTAATTAATTTTTTATTATAAAAAATTGGTTTCTAACTTTGTTGTTTGTCGGAGACATTACTCCTCCATTTTTATTAGGGGAAAAATGGCGACTTCTCGGTGCGCGGCAAATTTGAAATTGAATTATAATCATAAAGTTTTTTTGCATTAAAATAAATTGTTATTAAACATATATTAAAAGTTCATATAAATTGTAACATATTAAAGTGATATTTGCAAATTTAAACAATAAATGAACACCGTGAGCAACTGTTGTAAGTACCGACCTTACATAACCTATAACAGTTGTTATTGTTTTGTGACAGCCCAGTACTTGTCAGTTGATATTTTAATAGTTATATTACTATAATTATTTGACCATAATTATGAATTAAATTTAATCAATTAAATTTTGATTAGAATAATTTTATATTTTATACTATTTTCCGAGTGATCTCTTGCAAAAAAGAAAAACAAAATATCTATCAATTTGACCTTGGAATGCGACGATCAAACTACCTTAAGAACAATAATCCAAATTTTTTTACAATATTTTACACACACTCTATTTTCCTTACAATTAAATTTTTTATTTTACGCTGTCCACTGGACCCTTACGTTACTCAACCTATGTCCACAGGACTCTCACGATATTCTATGACTCTAAGTTTGACCTTGAGTGGTCTTCCGGACTCCTGCTCAAACCTCAAACTATCCTTAGCGCTTTCACTGTCTCCCGGACCCTCACTATGGAACTGAGGAACCTGAAGCCAACTAGGCACAGAGGAGGTACCATGAACCTAGTTGACAACCCGTGAACGCGGAGTATATTTAATATTAATTTTTCCAGACCGACAGACAGACAGACACACACACACCCGTC
>NW_025404454.1:0-4235 GCF_020080835.1 Cotesia glomerata
AAAAAAAAAAACACACACACACACACACACACACACGCACACACGCACATACACGCACACACGCAATCATAAATATTAAGAAATAAAAAATATCAAGTAACATCAATTGTTTCCTGCTTCACAGCAGTATTTCATTTGTCACCTATATAAGTCTATCTATATATATAGATAAAAATGAATAGCTGTGTGTTAATCTCGCTACAGTTCAGGGATGTTTTCGAAAGAAAAAAATTTTTGAAAAACCCGAAAGTTTAGCTAAGGAAATCAACAGATCTAAAATTGTTAAACGTTTATCTTCTGTATGTATGGACAAAAAAAAGTTTATAAATTCAGTGTTCATTTTTTAAGATCTTGATTTTCAGGCGATAATGAGAAGCGAGTTTCATTTAATAACTTGACAAAACTCTAACCGCGCTTCATGCAGCCAGTATTTATTCTTTATCGAAGTAGATTAGAGTTTAGATTGATAATCGCTGTTCGGAAGGTGTTTTAAAATATATTGTAGGTGATACGAAGTTCACCGGGTCAGCTAGTAGTCATATATAATTATATATAATCTTATATACAATTCCATATATAATCATGTATGATTATATATGATCATATATAATTGTATATAATTATATATGTGATTCCATATATAATCATATATAGTCATTTATGATTATATAGAAACATTTTTTCTCGGGGACGTACGGACATTCAATTTTCTTAGCGGGAAGTTAAAAATTTCAGACTATAGTCAATATCCTTCAAAGTATACTAAATTATTTTTGGATTGTACTCCGTGAAGTCTCCGATTTAATCGATTAATTTTTCTGGTTATATCGCGTACAATTTCACGGGATATAATCTGAAAAATTATTTCTTGTAAATTGAATTATACCCGGTTGAAATTTGGATTATGCCCACGGTAACTCCGCCATTTTTTTTTAGCGCCTGCGCACTTAGCATTATAATATCCATCATGTTGTTACGTCCCGGTTACTTCACGGGTTTGTAAGTAACCAGTAGAACAACTAGAGCTGGAGATATAGATGTTAGGACCTCCAGAGTCGTAAGTAGAGGTTCTCGAATTAACTCCGAAATAACTAACTTCGGTGAATTTAATTAACAAATGAATTTATTTAACTATTTAAAATACACTTGGAAATTGTACGGTTTGACAACTACCGTGAAGTACGTAGTGGTATTAGATTTAATAGTCTCTCGACACGAATTAATTATCAAAAGTTCGTAACTTTAAGATCAAGAAGAGCCCCGAACTACCCGTGCACCCTCCTTATATCAGCTCGTCCAAGGGCCGCGCCCTAGGAAGAGTAGGGTTGCGTATCGGTCCCCGAATATCCTGTTCTCCTGAGTTGATGTGCGTGGCATTTCCGAGGCCCACTCGAATGACGCGCGCTGACTCAACTCTAGAGTCCAGGACACGCAAGCGTTCATTATCATTTGTTTATTTAGAACATTCCTCGAATGTTCTCGAATATACCTGTGTACTCAACGCTAGTTGTCTTACAATGAATCATTCTAGTTTTTCCATTAACATTCTTCGAGAGAAAATGTTAATGTGAACTTAAAAATATTCTGTTTACTCAGGTGTTGGATGAGTTTCACATTTTCTTATCATTTTCTATTTCTAATATTTTATGTTTAATATTTAACATTTGGAATTCTTTATTTATCATCTTACATTATTATTTATAAAAAATGAATATTTATGGAATTATTGTATAATTATTAGAGTTTTAAATTAGCGCGCGTATTTGCTATCAAAGACATCTGCGAATGCAGGTGGGGACGTAACAATGTATTTTAAATATTAGGTTAGTCAAATATTGTTTTAAATAATTATTACATACATTAAAAACATTTAAGGAGCATTAAAGCACAATTTTTCCGATAATTTGGGGTTAAAAAAAATTTTTTTTTTTCTTAGACTCTTCGAACCTAAAAATGTTAGGCTAAGAAAAAAAAAGTGTGTGTGTACTTATGTACGCACGTTAGAAGTTATACTTCTTTGGCGTAACAAGATAAAAATCTTTCTAAATATTTTATCTATCGCGTTATCCTACCTTTGTAGAAAAAACGATACTTATAATAGAAAAAAAGGTATTTAATACATTGGAAGTTTTATTATAACGCATTGTCTAGTGAAATAAAGTTTATTTAAATATCATAAAAAAATTATTTCTACATAATTAAAGAAATCTGGAAATCGGTTGACCGTGCAGGCTAACCCTAGAACTTCCTGCTAAGTTTGTATTTCAAGAACCTTAAAATGTGTTTTTTGCTTTTTGCTTTTTTTTTGCTTTTCAAGCTCAAAGCACAGTTTTTCACATTTTGAGCTCTTCGAGCTCAAAATATATTTATTAATCAACGATAACTTTTGAATGTGTTGTTCGATTTTCTTTTTTAAAAAAGCATTCGACGCAGTTTTTAAAGCAAAATAAGAAAATGTACAGTTTTATATTGATTGGTTGAGAGATCTCGAAGACACCATAAAAAAATACCGAAAAACAAAATTTTACGAATTTTTGAAGAACTATAACTTTTGAATGCGTCGTTCGATTTTTATTTTCAAAAAAGCATTCGACGCAGTTTTTTAAGAACAAAAAATGTATACATAGTTTTGTTATGATTTTTTCGCACGCTTTGGAGTTATTTTTAGAAAACATAAAAATTTGAATTTTTTTTTTTTTATTTCTTTGGAATGGCTTGATGAATTAACTCTTGATTCTAATCAGATCTACATTTTAATAGACCCTTTTGAATGACGTGTCGTAGAACTCAATCGGTTGATTCGTTTTGAGAAACCGTACGACAAAAATTTATTGACACACACACGGCCGGACACCTCGGCGGGAATAATCATAATGGCTTCTTAGGACCTTAAAACGTGGACATCCGATGAAAACTCGAATTTTGAAAATCTCACCGAAATCAATTACTTTCCATTATTAAAAATTTTTAATTTTCTTAGCGGGAAGATAAAAATATATACTTATATGAAATATTGTGAATACAGTTGCCAGTTCTCACGCAAACATACGTAGATGTACTTATTTTTATTTTATTGGTGACTTTTTTTAAAAAAGTAAAATGTTGAGTAACTAACTTCAGGGTGTCGGTTTTTCGTGATGGTGTGCGCGCGCATCGTAAAAATTTACCCTCATCATTTTTGCCTAACGCGCCAAAAGAAGTATAACTTCAAAAAATATTTTTACATATCAAAATATATAAATAGTCACACACTCATATAATTCCCTGATTATACTTTAATTAATGTCCAATATGTTGATGATTGACTATAACTCACAAATTATAAACAGCACTTTACGCGCAGGCGCTAGAAAAAAAATGGCGGAGTCACCGTGGGCATAATCCAAATTTCAACCGAGTATAATTCAATTTACACGAAATAATTTTTCAGATTATATCCCGTGAAATCTTACGCGATATAACCAGAAAAATTAAATTGAAATTTTTTTTTACTATAGATATCACGGAGTATACTATGCGAGGATGTGCAGTGACTTATTGTTCTTTCCGTGTAGTTATTTGATATTGTTTATTTTTAAGACTGAAATTATCAGGAGACTGATATTTCATTGATTTTCTTTTAATTGAAATATCGAATTTATTTGAAATATTTGTCACACGAATTTTATTCCTGTGTACATGCCACTCTGCGCCTAGAGTTGGCAACAGATCCACAGTCGGTGTGTCTCATAATTTTACTATTTTGTATTAATTTGACATTTATTTCAGAAAATTGTATTGGACTATTTATGATTTTATTGTTTTATTGTTATTGATTATTGGTAATGTCATAGCCCTTGCTCGCACGGGTGATTCCCTACAGTATTGATTGCGAGCATATATATATATATATATATATATTAGGGTGTGTCAAAATGTAACTTCCGTGGAGAACCTTTTAAAATTGGAATTTTGAGTTCCACTTTTGACAGCAGCTGTGTTTGGGCATTTCCTGAGATATTTCGGGTTGAGAGAATTCATTTGATTATTTATAGGATTTTTAACAGGAGATTTAATTGGGCACTTCAGGCCAAATTTTGAGTTTTCACCGGAAATACCCAAACTAAGCTTCTGTTAAAAAATTCTATGAAAATCAAATACATTATCTCACACCAAAATATATCAGGAAATGCCCAAACACAGCCCCTGTTAAAAGCAGAACTCAAAATTCCAATTTTAGAAGGTTCTCCACGGAG
>NW_025404455.1:0-4234 GCF_020080835.1 Cotesia glomerata
ACACACACACACACACACACACACACCCACACACACACACACACACACACACACACACCCACACACACACACACACACACACACACACACCTATAGACACAGTGACAATATCGTGGAGATAGTCAGCGAAGCTTCCTCAGGCCTTCAAAACGTCGATCTGATGAAAAACTCTCGATTTTTGCAAAACGAGGTGAAAAATAACTTCCGGATTTTTGAAAATCTTCGATTTTCTCAGCGGGAATTTAAAAATTTATATTTTCTAAGAAAAAAAAAACACTCTTGAAAATTCCCCAGGATCAGTAAGAGGTACTCTGTAAAAAAAATGATCAAAAGCTCCATAGCAGGCTGTTCAGTGAACAGGCCCTGCCAGATGAAGTCGCCCCTGGGGACTCCCAACGACGAGCCGCACGTATCTACCGCTGGGTTCCCGCAAAGCTAACCGCCTATCACAGCTTAGCTTGACTGATCACGCCATAGCCCGATGGTGTGATTGGCTGATCGCTCCGCTGACAGCAATCAGCCTTCTTCCCCAAGTCGACGAGGAAGAAGACGCATTATTATTATTATCTTTCGTTTCACCGCCATTGAGTAGAACGTTTCGCTATCCCGCTAGATTTATTCGCTTGAGTTATAAAATTCCGCTTTTTCGCATAATTGATTATTAATCCGCTTTAATAAAATTGTGCTTATTTTTATTTAGTTTGTTACAGATAAATTGTGTTATTTGTGCAATCAATTCTCCGCTTTTCCAGTGCCGGAAGTATGTTCAACCACGTGTCAACCGGCTTCGCTTATTATTCACGCAGTGCTTTTATCTATCCATCGTTGATTTGAAACAATCCGCAAATTAACATATTAAATATAACTTGTATTTAGTATAAATAAATTTCTGGTGCATATTAATAATAATATTTCCGCGTATTAATTAAGATATCCAGAGACCAAAACTCCCAATTCCTCCGCTTTCCTCATTTTTCAGCATTTTACACAGGCTTTGATTTTACGATTTTCAAACATTTCGAAATTTTCCCCACTTTTTGAATTTTTAAAAATTTTACCCGTCTTGTTCATGTAGTCCCCAAGTATCTCCTTTAAAATTAACTTAGACCATGTCTGTAATCTATGGCATTAGTTTTTGAGATATTACAAAAACAAAGTGTTGAAAAACTGGAAAAATTGCGAAATTTTTGAATTTTGTATAACTTTTCTCGAAAAAAATTTTTAAATTTTTTTCCTTCGGCACATCTTCGTTTTTATAATAAAAATCAAACCCTGAGACCAAATTTCATCTAAATCGGAAGGGGTCGATTCCAACTATTGGTCGATTTCCGATTCATGCGAATGACGCCATATATATATATATAGCAGCATATATATATATATATATATATAGTATATATATATATATATATATATATATATATATATATATATATATATAGTGGCGGCTGCAACGGTGACCAAATAGTTGGCTCACATTAGGCAAACAAACACCAATCTGGCTTACCATCTAATGCAAATATCATCAGTCAGATAACATGTAAAATATGATTGTAGAAATTAGGCGATAATCGCTAATGTATTTACGCAAAAATTGCTTGAGAGTGGATCTTTAGACGCGCCTCTCCCCACTTCTCAATGTTGATTAATGTGACACGCGGAAGCCGCGCATTCAGTTTTTGTTCCAACCTTTCATAATGTATACTTCTGTAATTGATATATTTTGTTAAATTATAAATAATTATTTTTACCGTGTTACAAACGCAATGTTCTTTGGTAATATATTTATTAATTTGCGAAAACCGTTTATTGAATAATAACGGCATTTCAATCTACAATAGTACGATATGAGTGACTCGATTATCAGTGTAACAAGGAGTATGTCGTACATTGATTAAATAACATTTGATCTGGGCTATACAAGATAAATTAGCTTGGCATGACGTGTACTCAAGAGGTCTCGCTGAATAGTCAGTCATTTTGTTGGAGAAAAAGCTTCAGTTTCATTGCTTTTGAGGGTGCCATCCCTTTGGCTTTATCGTTGCCCAAGTGGTAGTAGTACCTGTTGTAAGTCAGGTGGTATATTGGTAAAAAATTGGACGTGGTGGATTGAACTTACTTTGAGCTGTACTTTTCAATATTTGTATTTTAATGACGACTATTCAGCCTCCTATTTTTCCATACTAAAGTGCGATCAGCGGAGCAGTACGCGGCAAAAATTATTTTTGTGTTCGGAGCTAAATCTAATACCTTTCAACGAGTATCGCCACCCAACGAATTGCTCCTCGACTCATATTCCTAACGCAAATTAAATCAATTTAGCCATATTTGTAGTTTTAAAAAAAAGCTATCGGCTTGGTCCGGCCGTAAAATCTAAAGCTACAGGCATCTGGAGCAGCATCGGACTCTTTATGTTGGCTTTACGGCTTTTGAGTTGGTTTACACTCCGGATGTAACTGAGCGTGTCTTTTCGGCCCAGTTCATATCAATTAATTATTAAATTAAATTTTAGGATAATTTTTTATTTTATAATAAAAAATCTACTTTCTACCTTTACGAAGTCAGTCGAGACCATCGACGTTACAGGGCAGATCGATCCATTAATTCCCTCGACGAAAGCGTGCGCACCTCAAGTCAGCGATTATGATGCCGATAACTTTCTCAAAAGTACACCTTAAAAGACGATCCTAAAATTTGGACCCAATATAATCAAATCCGACCGTTTAGAGTCTTTTGAATTTTTAAAAATTCGTTTTGTCACTGATTTTCGAATATTTGTATCACAGCTTCTATATAATCCTAACAACTTCTGCCCGTTGAGCAGCATTTTTCTCAGTAGACTCTCTTCTTTAAGAAAAAAATAAGTATTTGGTCTGAAATCAACATGGCATTTAGTTGGACAGCCTCTAACTAACGAACTGTTTTGGTTAAGCCATTTTTACCTTATTTGTAAAATACTTCAGTATATGTACAGTGCTTGAAGTTGAGGATCGACCAGCAGCTAATGTCTTCTATTGGGGGTATATTTCAGTAGAATCTATGCCATTTTTACTTGATTGCTTCTATTAAGTGAAGTTATGTCATCTAAAACCAATTAAATTTTCAAAAATTTGAAGTTTTCAGATGACTAGAACTTTTTTTCGAACTTTGATTTCCTTTCAAACTTTCAGGAAAGTTGCTTTATTATATTCCTAAGAAGCTCCCTGAAAATTTGGGCTAGGGAATCGAGCTCGTATTTGTTATGGGAATTTTTAAATATTGCAAAAATTGTGTTAAGATGATCGCCATCGATGACAGTTGTTAGTCAGGCAATACTGCGTGAGCAGAGGTGACTAAAAACTGTCGTGTAGTTCTGTTGACTGTTATGCAGACCTAGGTCAACTATTGACTGGAATCAACGCAAAGGGAAACGACGACATTAGCGCCGCCAATTTCCCTGATAGAAGAAGCGGGTACTTCTCCATCAAGAAGACGATTCGAGTCTGGACTGTCAACGGATACGGTTGCGCTTTTGCAGTTCTGCAAGATGTAAATTTGCGAATTTCGAAGTGTCGTCGCGATTTCCTTGTTTATTTGAAATTAATTTGTAACTTGTTGTAAAGTATTGATTTATTTAAAATAGTTATTTATCAAGTCGACCGCACGAAGCTCCTCCCAAACTGCTACGATAAGGACGACGCTCAATTGCTTCGTAAGCCGATCGTTCTTTGTTCAGTGTTGAACTAAAGCGTATCGAGTCCACGTTGTAATTTTTTAAAAATATTTTGATTAACAAAATTATGGTCGCGATGATTCAACGCTATAACGATTATTTTTTTGTAATGCTGTTATTACACAGTGTGATTGTCACGATGTATGAAAATGCAATCCTGGAGAGAAATAAAATTAAGGTAACGTTTTAATTTAGTTAAATGAAGAAAAAAATTGAAGTAACGACGTTTTAAATTCTGTTAAAAATTCCTTAATATTGACCGCCGGCGTATATTTTTGTTAATAAAAGTGTTGCAATTTCTTTACTTTCCGCTAATGGAATTGAAAATTTTCAAAAATCGGGAAGTTATTGGTTTTACCCTGTTTTTCGAAAATCGAGTTCCCGGCCTGTCAGACCTTGACGTTTTGAGGTCCGAAAGAAGCTTCCCTGAATGTTTTCGCGATGATGTCTGTATGTATGTATGTGTGTATGTATGTGTGTGTATGTGTGTGTGTAAGTGTGTGTGTGTGTGTGTGTGTGTGT
>NW_025404456.1:0-4232 GCF_020080835.1 Cotesia glomerata
GAGCAGGCATGAACAGGTCTGATCAGGTCTGAGCGTATTTAATGCTTCAGACATGAACAGGCATGAACAGGTCTGCTCAGGTCTAATTTCAGGCTTGATCAGATATGAACAGGTCTGATCAGTCCTGATCATTTTTTCCCGGGATTTTACACAGTAAAAAATTTTGCGTCATTGCGTCAAAAACTTTAGTGTTAAAAATTTTTGTGTTAAATATTTAACTTTTTTAAGTGTAAATTTAACATTTATTGTGTTAAATCAACATAAAAAAATGTTAAATATTTAACATAAAAATTTTTAACACAAAATTTTTTGACACAATGACGCAAAATTTTTTTACTATCCCAAGTAACATGTGCTTGAGCCAGATTTTGGTGCCAGCGTCTTGAGCAAAACCCCTAGTTGCTAGTGTCTTTTTCGACATATGGGTCTTGCTCAAGTTTATTTAAAAAGACATGGTTCAAGATTTATATATATAACTAGCTCAAGACATCTTGTGCAAAGAATTATGAGACAAGTCTCAAAGCAAGGTGCATTGAAAACTTTCTGACGCATTTTTGGGTACCAGAAAACTCACAACAAAAAATCTTACCTCATGACTTGCTCAAGATTTGGCACTCAAGATCCGTAATTCTCAGAAATCCAATGATTATCTCTATCTATCTATATAGAAGCGAATAATACCACTCACCAGAGCCAAACCCATTTGAAGAATTGTACAGAAATCCGAATGCTGCGGTTAATGATTTACGTATAGCTACGCTTAAAAACTTGGGAGCAATAGCCAAAAGAACAGAAAATATCATGAGTAATGATCGTTTTTGCGAACTCATGAGAAGCGCTAATGAAAAACAGAAAGATTTGCTGCTACACGTCATTCATCACAATTTATCTGCAGAGAGATCACCTTTACAATTATTTTTTACTGGGCCAGCTGGATGTGGAAAAACCTTTGTAATAAAATTGATAATGGAAGTATATAACAGATTTTCTGATAATGATGGGTTCTGCAATTCATACATTACGTGTGCTTCGACTGGTAAAGCTGCAGTAGCTATTAACGGAACTACTGTTCATACTGCATTGAAAATATCACTGTCAAAACTAATTCCGTTGTCAATAGAAACAGCACAACAATATCGATGCTTATTTAAATATGTCAAAGTTTTAATAATTGACGAAATCAGTATGATTGGTGCCGAGTTCTTGAACCAAATAGACGCAAGACTAAAGCAAATAACCGGAAAATTTTACAGTACTTTGGTGGTCGAGACATTATTTTTATTGGAGATTTGCGACAATTACCTCCAGTCTGTGCAACTCCAATCTATAAGCAATCTAAACAACGGATGATTGGACCCTTACTTAGGCGAGGATTAAAATTCTACGAATTAACTCAAATAATGCGTCAAGATAACGAAATGTTAGCTTCTATTCTCACAAAAATTGGCAGTGGTATTATTTTAAATGATAATGAATTAGCCGTTATTGAGTCTAGATTTTTTACGAAGGAAGAAGCCTAGCGCCTGTGTCCAAGTGGTGTACGATTATTTCATGATAATGCATCAGTTAACGCATATAACGTACTAGCTTTACAAACTAAAAATAAAATAGATTCAATTGCAATGGCCATTATTTCTGGTTGTACTAATCATGAGCAAGAAGCAAACATGAGACAAAAATTACACAAGTTGTCAGTGATTGATACTGGAGGTTTGCCATACAAAATCATTTTTGTTATTGGAAAACCTTATATTATTACAACTAACATAGACGTGGTAGACGGTTTAGCTAACGGCGCCGTTGGAAAGCTGGTTCATATAGAACAAAATGATGAAAATCAAGTAACTCGCATATGGCTCGTTTTCCTATATAAAAACACTGGTATGGTGGCTAGAAGAAAAGCCGCTGCCTTTCTTGCGGAACATAATATCGATAGACGTGCAGTACCTATCGTACGTCGAACTTCAAGTATACCACTCAATAATAATAAAATCATTGTGGGAAAAAGAAATCATTTTCCATTGATATCAGGATGTGCTATGACTATTCATAAGTCTCAAGGAGGTACATATGACGAGGTGGTCTATGAGTATAGTGTGTCATTCTATTTCATTACTTTACGTAGTTTTAACACGAGTAACAAGTCTTGAAGGCGTTTATATAAAAATTGGTCAGGATAACTTAAGATTTTATCATGGAAGAAGAGTAGATCCATCAGTTTCAAGTTTACAGCAAAGAATTTTCTAAAGATTATCTCTAAACAAACTTGGCTGCATTGTAAGCGACTGATCACTGAAGTTATAAACTTCCAGAAATAAATAGAACCATTTATACTTTAAACTGCCAAAGTCTCAGAAAACATACTACTGATTTACAAGATTCTATTTGTCAAAGGAGTAACTTTTTATTACTAACTGAAACATGGCTCCCTGCAGATGAATCAGTTGACTTACCTAATTTTCATTGTATAGCTGAATTTAAGAGACAAAATGTTAGAGCCGCTGGAGATGCCATTTATAAAAACAACAATACTCCAAATATTACTACATTCAAAATGGATTTAGTAATTCAAAATGCTACAGAAGTTCATGTCTCCCAAACATCTATTGGCGATATATGTGCTTCACACCAGTGTGGCCAGTATCGCAAATGATTTTTACCCCTTCTCTAGGCGTCGCGCGTCGCCCGTACACAAGTAAGCGATGAGTTTCTGTGAGTCGGAAAGCCGAGCTTGCCGAGGAGAATCCGAGACACGTCGACAAATCGAGGGGAATGAAGCCCCTGCCACAAGATTACACAGAGGAGTAACTCATTATCAACAGTAGTTCGCAGTAGAATTTCTCAGAATCTGATTTCAGCCGAAACATACAGCGGGAAAAATAATGCTGTAATTTTTATTAAAATAAATAAATAATGCTTTTTCTTTCAAGCCACAACATATAGGTTTAATTGTTCCTTTATATATGAAAAATGCAAAATTATTTTTCAATTAAAAGAAATAGAGAAAAAAATTTTTAATAAAAAAAAATTTTAATTAATTCTTTACGTTTTTATAGTTGTAGTTAATTATTATTAAATAATAAAAATAATAATAATAATTATTGCTAATACGTGTGGTTACTGGAAGTTCTTCAAACGCAAAGCTTTTATATAAGTTTTAACATTTACCCGTTAAGCGGTCAAATGGCTCTGTGGCGTAAGCGTCAGCTTGCGACGACGAGCTTTTTGTGGTCGAATCCTCGTCGGATTCTTTTTTTTTTTTTCATTTTATCAAATATTTTTTTATGCTGTTATTAATAATAATAATACGCATTAATACACATTAATAATAATAATAACAGTTGTTATTATTTTTATTATTATTGATAATGGTTATTTATAATAATTATTGCTAGTACGTGTGGTTACCGGAAGTTCTCCCCAAACGCAAGTTTTATAGTGTTTTTAACATTTACCCGTTAAGCGGTCAAATGGCTCTGTGGCGTGTTTAAGCGTCAGCTTGCGATGATGAATTTTAGGGAGCTGAATTTTGTCGGACTAAATTTTTTTTTTTTTTCATTTTATCAAATATTTTTATAAGTTAGTAAGAGTTAATGGTTGTCAATAATAATAATAACAGGCTGTTGCTGCTTTTATTATGGCTGATAATGGTTATTTATAACGCCTGCGGCTAGTACGTGTGGTTACTGGAAGTTCCCCAAACGCAAGTTTTATATAAGTTTTTAACATTTGCCCGGTAAGCGGTGGTCAAATGGCTCTGTGGCGTAAGCGTCAGCTTGCGACGACGAAACTTTTGTGGTCGAATCCTCGTCAGACAAATTTTTTTTCTCCAATACTTATCAACCTTTTTAGTTATCATGTCAATAAAAATCCCCAATCGTAATTTATTAAAAATTTTGATTCGCATTGAAATGAAATAATTACCACGTAGCGGTTCTTGCCTCGTCAAGGTCACCGTTGTCCGGACGAAAGCGCGCTCAAGCCTCCGGTAGCGCCGCTGAGTCGTCGCGCGCGAAGTCTCGCCATCGCTGCTTAAATGCCCGGGCTTTTGAAGACGCGTTGTTGACGTTTCCGTCGTGAGACAAAAGACGCCGCTTTTGTTTGTCTGCTCAATATTGGCGCATTCTGTTCACTGTTATTCCGCCATTAATATTTGTGCAGTGTAATGTGTTAAACGTGCCTATGGATTATTTGGGTTTGATTGCTGTAGTCCAGTGATAATTACAGGTATT
>NW_025404457.1:0-25000 GCF_020080835.1 Cotesia glomerata
CCATCTTGTTTTTTTTTTTTTATTTTTTATTAAAAATCATACACTCTTCGAAAAATTTCTTTGAGAAAAATTATTATGATCAGTTCGTGTAATTTCAGACAAATAGCGCGAAATAATAATAACGCTGCAATAATCCGCGTCTTTGCTTAAGAGAGTCGAATCTAAACGGGCATAAGTCAAAAACCCATGAATATTTTCGAAATATTTAAAATTTTTGAGTTGCAATGAACATTAACGAGTTGTAAAAAATTAATTTGAAAGTAATTTGATTATTATTAAATTGTTTATTAACAATATAATCGAGACATCTAGGGTGTTTT
Organism: Cotesia glomerata; assembly: GCF_020080835.1. Classification (NCBI taxonomy): domain Eukaryota; kingdom Metazoa; phylum Arthropoda; class Insecta; order Hymenoptera; family Braconidae; genus Cotesia; species Cotesia glomerata. Next base: position 321 of record NW_025404457.1, read on the forward strand.
GAAGTGTGATGTCTTGGAAAAAGTCAAATAAAACTTATTATATGTACCTATGGTTGAAAAAAAACATTTTTTTAGTGAATTTCAAACATTTTTTTACAAGAAAAATTAACTTTTATTGTAAAATTATCGGATATATTATGAATAAACTGTAAATAAACAAAAGGTTCTAACACCACTGCGTAAAATTTGTTGGCAAGAGTTAAGCGAGAAATGAGTAAGTCTCTCTCCGCGGTCCGCGCATTTACTGGTGGCTACCACGAGATAATGGCAGCGTCATATTCTCTACTAACGTAAATAATATAAAACATTCAAGTGTAATAATCTGCGAAGTAATCCACGATGACTGACACCGTAGTTATTTCTTCTCCAGTTGAAGACAAGGCAGTCTCTAAGGTCGACTCTCCGAAGAAAACTGTCGCCAAGACCGATTCTCCGAAGAAGGCTCCAAAAGCGAAGAAACCATCTACCAAGCCGACTCATCCTAGCACCTCTGAAATGGTCACTGCTGCCGTAAAAGCTCTTGCTGAACGCAACGGATCATCTCTTCAAGCCATCAAGAAGTACGTCGCTGCTAACTACAAGCTCGACGTCGACAAACAAGCTCCGTTCATCAAGAAGTTCCTCAAAGCAGCCGTCACCAAGGGTATCTTGGTTCAGACCAAAGGAAAGGGAGCTTCTGGATCCTTCAAACTTCCAGTTGCTAAAGCTGCAGCTAAGTCGAAGCCCAAAGCCGCTTCTGGTGAAAAGAAAACTGCTGCGGTGAAAAAAGCTCCAGCTAAGAAACCAGCAGCCAAGAAGATTAGTGAAGCTAAAGTTTCCGTGAAGAAAGTCACTTCACCGAAAAAAGCCGCCACTAAGAAACCAGCTTCACCGAAGAAGGCCAAAGCTCCAGCTAAGCCTAAAGTTTCTGCTTCTCCGAAAGCCAAGAAAGCCACTAAAGCTCCAACTGCTAAACCAAAGGCACCCAAACCCAAAAAGGCAGCTGCTCCCAAAGCAGTCAGAAGTCCAACCAAGAAAGTCTCAGCCAGGAAATAAATTGACTCATCTTTTAATTTAATTATTAAAACGATAAAAAAACGGCCCTTCTCAGGGCCAACCAAATTTTTCATTACGTACAATACTTTTCAATTTTTAATTTTATCAATAGTCCTAAAGAACCTTGAATCTTGTAATAACCTTATGATGAACCTTGAATTTAATAATCAAAATTTACAATTTACTTGAATTTGAAAGATTAAGTGATCACAGATGATGTCTTTCAGGTGAACTAAAATAAATTTTTATAAATTCTAAGTTTCAATATACGAAATAAGAATAGTACATTTAACATGAATCAATTTTACTAACTTCTAAAACTATACTTTCATAATAAGCAATAAGAAATCCTGAGATTATGCAATTAAAAAAAATTACATTATATATATATATATATATATATATATATATATATATATATATAATATTTGATAATGTTTATAAAGTAAAAGCCCCAATAGATGATCATGTACCAGTATATGATCATCTATTGGGGCTTTTACCTTACATCTATTTAAAATTTATTTTCTCATAAAAAAGAATCGATGGATTGTTAGTTGGAGGAATGTCATAAAATTTTTATTTTGATATACATTACAATTCAACTTAACGGAAAATTCGATAGCTTAATTCTAAGTTTCTTTGAATGAGCTATTTATTTTTTTTTTTCTATTTAGGTATATAAATCATATCTTTTATAAAAAATTTATTATAAATATGAATAAATACAGGTCTTATCGTCCTCGCTATTAATGAGATGAACGGTATTATTTTTGTTGCATTTATAATAGCGAAGCTACTGTTTAGATTTACCGTTTATTCTTAAATGGATGAAAATTGAAAAAACGCCCTGCTGGAATATATAATTAAATAATGTATCAAGCAGAGTTTTAAATAAAATTCTTTTTTTTTTTTTTTTAACTTCCCGCTAAGAAAATTGAAAATTTTCAAAAGTTGGGAAGTTATTGGTTTCACCCCGTTTTTCGAAAATCGAGTTTTCAACGGATGTTGACGTTTTGGGGTCCTAGGAAGCTTCCCCGAATGTTTCCACGATGATGTCCGTATGTCTGTATGTATGTATGTGTGTGTGTGTGTGTGTGGCCGTATGTAAACCTCTCATAACTTTTAAACGGCTCGACCGATTTCATCGCGGTTGGTGCCATTTGAAAGGGTTTGACCAAACTTAGATTTTGAAGACAATTTGGACCGATTCGAACCGGTAGATTTTGAGAAATGTCAAAAAAACTACAAAAAAAAATTTTTCCAAATGTAGTTTTTTTGGAATAACTTTTAAATGGCTCTACCGATCAATTTCAAAAACTAATCAGCTCTTAAAATCAGAAAACCACGTCAATCGCCGCTATCCCGGTCAAAATCGGTTGATTCGTTCGTGAGTTATCGTTGTCGAAAAAAAACCGAAAAAAATGTTTTTTTGGAATTACATCGAAATTTCTATTTCGATCGATTAAAACTTGAAAATTCTTTGAGGCCTGAAAAACTGCGTCGATTTCCACCAACTGCGTGAAAATCGGTTTATTCATTCAAAAGTAATTGTGGTTTGAAAATTTAAGAAATAGTGTTTTATTAAACTTTTGCCAATTTTTGAGCTCGGAAAGCTCAAAATGACACTAAAATTATATTTTTGAGCTCAAAAACGTTGTAAATGCAATTTTGAGCGCTTAAGTATGAAATTAGTGGGAAGTTGCAGGGATGGCCTGTAGTGTCAACTGTTTTTCTAATTTTATTTTTTTGGAAAAATTCATGATCTTACACACTAGCTAGGATCATTTCTCTAATTTATAAATCATTATAACAGAGATGCATGTTAATTATTATTGAATTTCGGTTTTGGACATTTGTCTCCAGGCTTGAAATTAATGGTCGATTTCAATATAATTCATAAATATATGATGTATTTACTGCAGTACGGTATAATACTTTAAGTAAAAACAAAAAATAATCTTGAAAATAATTTCCTAGTATAAAAAATTTGGTGGCCCTGAAAAGGGCCGTTTTGTTTATTTTTTGAAGAGTGAATATGAATTTAACCTCCGAAACCGTAGAGAGTGCGTCCTTGACGTTTCAATGCGTAGACAACATCCATAGCAGTGACTGTCTTTCTTTTGGCGTGTTCAGTGTACGTGACGGCATCACGAATGACGTTCTCGAGGAAGACCTTGAGAACACCACGAGTCTCTTCGTAGATAAGCCCAGAGATACGCTTGACTCCACCACGACGAGCCAGACGACGGATAGCTGGTTTGGTGATACCTTGGATGTTATCACGAAGAACTTTACGATGACGCTTGGCTCCTCCTTTTCCCAATCCTTTTCCTCCCTTACCACGACCAGTCATGTTGAATTGATGAGAGCAAATGTAAGTTGATTAAACGAAAACACCGTCGAGAATACTGGTTGCCAGTTCGAGTGGGGATATTTATACACTTTTTTTGGAGTTGCTCCTTCCACTGAATTCTGCCGAAAGGGAACGGGAGAAACGAGTTTCACTTACATCTGTCCGTTGCTTTAAACCAATGAAATCGCTTTCATTTGACCCCATTTCATAGCTACGAATCGACCGTGTTAATCAGAATGATGTGTTGCCCTACTCTTTACTCTGAACCAATCACAGCGATAAAATTTCGTCTTTCCCCAACAAGTGTTCCGAACGTTGCGCTGCGTGGGGGAAAAATGAGAAAAAGGCAAATTTCAGCGCAAAGACCATCATTCTTCATCAAGTTTCGTCGTAATAAGTGTAATCCACAGTTCACTCAGCTGAAATGGCAAGAACTAAGCAGACTGCTCGTAAGTCTACCGGGGGCAAAGCGCCTCGTAAACAACTTGCTACGAAGGCCGCCCGTAAGAGCGCGCCAGCAACTGGAGGAGTCAAGAAGCCCCATCGTTACCGTCCGGGAACTGTTGCTCTTCGTGAGATTCGTCGTTACCAAAAGAGCACTGAATTGTTGATCCGTAAATTGCCCTTCCAACGTCTCGTACGTGAAATTGCTCAGGACTTCAAGACTGATCTGCGATTCCAGAGCTCTGCTGTGATGGCTCTTCAAGAAGCCAGCGAAGCTTATCTCGTTGGTCTCTTTGAGGATACTAATCTCTGCGCTATTCACGCCAAGCGTGTGACTATCATGCCTAAGGACATCCAGTTGGCTCGTCGTATCCGAGGAGAACGTGCTTAAGTCATTGATCTTCGTCGTATTTCAAACCAAACGGCCCTTTTTAGGGCCCCAAATTTTTCACACTATGAAAATTATTCAAGTTGCCTAAAGTTTTACCATGACCTGAACTTCCTTATTTCAATCTTAGTCTATTACACATGAATTCATATTTCAAACTAAAATAGCAATACATATGACAGTTTTAAGTGACCATCCGTAACTTCAATAGATTAAAAGATATAATTATTTAAAGATTCAAGTAATGCATTTTTTTAGAAACAAATGTTTATAAAAATTGAACCACAATAGATATCGAGGATATAAGAAATTTACTATATGAATCATTAAATTGTCTAAAAGATCGTCTTGAATGTCAAAGACCGTATCATCAATAGTTTAGAAGTTATAACAATTTATAAGTTGATGAAATAGTTGACCGCTTCAACTTTGATGAGGTCAATTGTTTTAAAATTCAATAAAATATAGAGAAAAAATTTTTTTACAACTTTGATGTACATGGCTGAATTTGTAATTTTTTAAAACAACGGAAAAAAAATCAAACGAAAATGGAAATTTTTTTATAACAAATTGTTTATAAAATAAACAATGAAAGTTTAAGTAAAAAAAAAATTTTTTTTCATAATTATATTGAGAATTGTAAATGATGATTTAAAAAAAAAAAATTATTTCTTAATATTTAAATTTAAATAGTGGATAAATGAAAAAAACATTTATATACAATTAAAAAATTTTTTTAAGAAAAAAATTTTTTTTTAAAATCATTATGTCATTAAGACAATAAAATGACAAAAAAAAATTTTTCAAATATATTCAATTTGTCTATTTGTTTATAACAAATTTTTAAACAATTAACATTAAAAATTTCTTAGCCAAGCTATTAAACTCAATATGTTGATACAAAAACAACCAAAATTAAAAATGTAGGAAAAAAAATTTTTTTTATAACATTAGCCGGATATTTCAATTTTTCATAACTTTGAAAAATCATTATAAACAAATGAAAAAACTTTTATAAACTTTTACTACGCAGTCTTGTTCATTATTTATATAACAAGAGCACCTAAGAGGAAAAAAATTTATAGACACATTTTTTAAACTTTTATAAGAGATTTTATCAAAACTCAAGTCTACGAAAAATTAGTTAATTAACAATTGAATAACTTAAACAAAAATCAAGCTAAAAATTTTATTTTTTGGCGGGGCTATATTCCTTCAAGTGTCTAGATGACACTATAATTTATTCAGATTTTTAAATTAATATTGAATTTTATAAAATAATTATTTTGTGTTGCATACTTTGCTCGGCAGTGACGCCTAGGCGCCAAAACAGCTGCGCGGAGCCCAATTTTCAACGTTAAATTAAAATTATAAATAATGGAGCTACAACTCCGGGAGTCGAGATTTATTTTACTGAAATTTTTTCCTCTTTTAGGATAGTAGCTAAGCAAGGAGGGTTTGACCCCCCCCCCCCGATAAAGTAGATTTCAGTAGTACCGACATTTGGGTTTCTGCCTTATCGATGGTTGTTGTTGGTGTTTCTGCGATATCGAAGGTCGTTTTTTGTGTTCTTTTTTTACTGACTGTTGGGGATTGCCATCGATTTGTTGATCGATTTTTACCGTTGGGGATTATCATCGATTTTTATCGACTGTTGAGGATTATCATCGATTTTGTGATCGATTTTTACCGACTGTTGGGGGATTATCATCGATATGTTGATCGATTATTTGAGGTCATAATGCTACCATCTCAACAGCAGAGCTGATACCTTTGCCGTGTATCAGCTTTGGTGTTGATGTGATTTGCACTTATTTGATGTGATGATGAATTTTGTATATATTCAAATGACTTGTAGTATAAGTATATGCGAGAAAGTTCGATACTTACGCCGCTCTGGTGGGATGAAATGAAGGTGCAGGTATTGAAGTTTATTTATCGATTTGAGGTAAGTTTTTGTCGATAGTTTGACGTCAACTGGTGATCTATGTTATCGACTGCAGGGTATTGTTAACAGTCGGTTTGATACCGATGTTCTGTTTTATCGATGTGGGGGTAAGAGTTTTTTTAATTTTAACGTTTTTAGCCCCTCCTCTCTCGATTACATCATGTTTTTACGTCATCCGACAAGTTTGAACCTGTTTTTTAGCGTCGTCATCGAGAATTTTAACGTTTTTTAACCCCTCCTCTTTCGATTACATCATGTTTTTACGTCATCCGACAAGTTTAAACCTGTTTTTGGCGTCGTTGGGAGGGGATCTTTGGTGACGAGTTATACTTGCCTCCAAATTTCAGTCCTCTGCTTGCAATCATTTGAATCAGTTGTATAATCCATGGATAAATTGACTGATATCGAACGCGCCTTTCTCAGAAGTCAGCCACCTTACTGGGACGATTTCGACGATTTAACATAAAGTTATTTTGTCGACATTCCACCTGAGGATGTCGGGATATTTGTTGGGAAAATTATTGATTTGCATAAAAATTTAGAGGTGATTAAAGCTGCTCGCGAAAAAGTGAACTGTTCGAATTGTGCTAAAAGACTTGAAATAACCAAGAAACTAATAGAAATAACTGGCAACTTACGTAAAACTACGTATACAAAAGTATCTTGTTCACATTGTGTGGATAAACTAAATCTAATTGACGACTTACTTAAAACTGCGTATACAAAAGTATCTTATTCAAACTGTATGGATAAACTTAATTTAAACCAAAAACTGTTAAAAATTACACAGAAGTTCCAAAAACTTGAATTACGTATCGTTCAACAGTAACCCTACAATGAATCGTAAACGATTGAGGTAATTTTTTTAATCATTAATTATACTTAAAATTTACGTATTTTTGTTCCTAAGAATTTAAATTTATTTCAGACTTCACTCATGCGACGATTTATGTGATCATTCTGCGCAAATCGAGTTCGATGAAGTAAGTGTTTCATCCAGTGATAGTGAAGCTTCTAGTGAAGCTCCTAGTGAAGCTTCTAGTGAAACATCTCGAGAATCTTTTAGTGAATTTGATATTTCCATAGACAGCGTTGTTAGTTTGATGGAAGAAGAAATTATTGATAATAGAAAAGTTAAAGTAACATATTCTCGATTTAAAAAATTTTTATTTATAAGCTATAAATATTCTGAAGACGATCCGGATAGTCCACCAATTGAAGCTAAACTTATAATTCTTTAATTTGCTAGTTAAAAAAAAAGTGAAATATGGAATACTTAATTGATTTTACCGGTTATATTATGCCAAACGATTCATTTACAGTCAATGAATTTTGTGTCACCAAGATTACTAATGAATATAAATTCAACGGCGTTTATAAGTGTGACTATCATTTATTTAAGCCTCCAATGACGATTACTAGTGCATCTGTTATTAAGCAAAATTTCGACTATAATGGACGTCGTCATGGAATTAGCTGGGATGTCGGTAAAACTGCGTATAATATACTTGGGGGAATTTTTAATAATTTAAAGTATTATTTGAGCTATTTATATGTTGACGGTGAACAAAAGAAAGAATGGCTTGAAAAATTAATTGATGATCCATCTGTTGCGTCATTATCTAATTGATAACATTCAATTTACACGTTTCAAGTGTCCATCTGCAGTGCACACTTCAACTGCCTATTTAAAAGCTTGTGCATTTCAAAACGTTCAACAACTCAAATTATGGTATTTAAAATTTTATGGTTGTCAACCCAGCTACAACAAATCAGTTCAACTTTTCAATCAATTGACCACTCTACAAAAGATGCATCCTCGAGATCTGGCCTGCCTGGATTCACACTTTTTACTTCACTTCGCCAAAAGAGAAATACTCTTCATTTGGGATAAATTACCAGAACATCTAAAACACAATGAAGAAATCAAAGAATATTCATTCTGCAAGCGATATTATTCTATAACTGGTGCTGATTGGGAAATATCCGGTATATATTTATATCCATATCGAAAATTTTGCTTACAATGTAATTTAGAGAAATAAGTTAAAAGAAAATGTTTTGTATTATTCCACTTATATTTAAAATATTTTGTATATTCTACTTATAGTATAAGGAAACATGTGTATTGAAATAATAATGTGCATATTTTATAAAAAAAATTTTTTTATTTATCAATAAAAATTTCATTTGATACATATATATATTATTATTATCTTAAACATTATACATTTACTTGGAAAGTTTTATTTGTGATAATTTTTTATTTAATATTGGATCCAATTTTTCACTGGTTTTTAAAATTCTGTTTTTAAATCTGTCTCTGTCTCTCGCAGCCTGTTCCCACTCCCCCTTTCTTGCATTTTTATATGCATATTTCCAAACATGCATATAATGCACAGTTGGTGTTAGATTGAAAGTAACAACCATTCTTTTAGACTAATTTACAGACCGTGCTGCTCATAGGATTGTATTCAATGATACGATCGTGAATAATTAAATAGTATGCTGTTGTGTTGGCTGCAAACTGATCAACTGATTCAAATTTCAGTCGAATGTCTACTGGTCCAGATTTTATAGCTTCGTTCTGCTTAGAGCAATCAATTACACACAGTGGTGCTTGATCCAAAAATTTCTTTTTCGATAGGAGCGGTTCGGCTTCTTTGTTATAGTATGATGTTTGAAAGTCTGTGTACATATGATATAATAAAGCATACTGGTTGTGAGGTATATCTAAATTCAAGTCACCATAGGGATAACTTTGTGAATTTAAAAATAATTTGATGTTCCGTAAATTGCAGTGATCAAATTTGCTAGCATCTTTCCGAGCATGATTTTTCTATGCTGTTTGGAATCCAAGAACAACGTAACGTGGCTTTTCAAGCTGAGTTGAGGTTTTGACTGCCCAAATATGTTTTGAAGTTGCAGGTAACAGAGGATACTCATACAATTCCCAAGTCCGAAAACTTATTGGTATAGCAGGATCACTGGCGATGTAATTCAAAGTTTGAATTTTTTCCTTATCTGCTGGGGTTATGTATGGTACAATCCATTCAATTTTTTGAAGTGTGATTTTTACTCCTTCAGCAGCAGCAGCAGCAGCAGCATTTGTTTGTATGTAAGAATTTATATCCCTGTTTGATATCGTTAGAATTATCTCAAGTTGAACATTCATCAAAACTTTAAGATAATCTTCAGCAAAACCACTTAAAATATTAAGTGGAATGATAAAGTCAAAGTTTCCTGCATTATCGGTAAACTTAACCTCATTATCCATCAACCAGCCGGCATTTTCCAAAGTACTCAATTGATTTGGGCTAAATGATAAATATCCTTTCATTAAACTAGTTATACCAACATTGTTATTCCGACCCACTTCAACTCCATTTATCAATAGCCGAAACTCTTTGATCATATGAGCTATTCCCATGTTTACAAATTTAGTTGTATCGGCAACAGCTGTAATCATTGTTCGTAAATTTACCGGTGATATGTAGTACACTTTTGCTTGGAAGTATACACAAGTTTTGATTTTGAATTGTTATCCTTACTTCATCGTTGTTGTTTAGTGTTGATGACGCATACGGTTGATGCGCATGCACCTCACAATGAGCTATAGAGTCATCAAATATGATTGGTCGTTGAATATTTAAAATTTCCGTCATTATTTATAGCGTTTATCTCCTATTACTCCGTACTTATCTCCAGACGGTGAGCCTTTGTATACAGTACCGCCTTTTATATAGCTTGATGTGTAATACTTAGAATACTTTTTAAAATCTGTACCGGATGCACGCTGTTGACTTTCCAAGTATTTTTTGAGATTTTCTGAAGCTTTATTACTTGACATTACGAAGACACATCGATCAATGAATGAATAATAAAATTACAATCAAATTTATAGAGAGTTCTCAAGAGTCACGTTTTGGTATAACACAAGCTAGACAGCAGCAATTTATTTTTATTTTGTAGATTTTCCGCGTAATTTTAGTCCGAGAGTTTTTAGAAACTGAGCGTTCTGTTGTGTTAATGGTCTGCGATGTATCCGCTGACGTAAATTTCATCCATGGTAATGTCTTTTTATATCCGGCACCACTTTTTGTCTCGAAAACTATTCCCATAATTTATAAACTTTTCACGTGAAGTCTGATTGTTATAGTTTCACCTCTAAAATTTACTAATTTTCCATCCTGATCAACTATGTGCAGTCTTATATTGTGTATAGCCTTTGTGAGTATTGGAAGGTAAATGACGTGAGATGGCACTTCCACAATCTTAAATCCTGGTGGCACGCTAGGAAAGAATTCATGAGTAGTATGCACTCTCCGATCGTTTATATACGCGTTTGATGTAATATTACACTCAACTCTTAGTACATTAGGCTTAAGTATAGCAACAGGTAAATTTGATGAATGAGTTTTATGAGGCTCAAGTTGACGATCTGTAAGCCCTAATAATTGTCCTATAGAGTCTTTTGGTTCAAAATCTATAAATTTTGGTCACATTTAATTTCACTTTTCAACTCATTATTATTCGCTTTTAATTTTAAGCTGAGTTTTGGCAATTATTTACGTATATATGTTTCAATATCTTCAATTTCATAACTTCCAGTTGGTAAATTTAACGCTATAGTCTTTGGTTTTGATGATATTTCAATAGTTTGTGGTATATTACAATCATCATCAATCCTTGTAATAATCGATACATTTCTTTTGGCTCTTTTTCCATTATTATTTTTCACAACTTTTTTTCCCCCACCACCAACATTATAGTATGATATGCATTCACATCATTGCTATCATCATCATAAGGTCTTCGATTAATAACACCATCTTGCGGATATGTCACGTAGAATTTATTAGCACCAATATCAATATTGGGTATTGAATTAAATGTAAGCAACTCTACAAGTCCTAATACATAATTTTTGTCTGGTGATAATTCAATAGGAGGGAAATAATTAGCCTCCAACACTAATGATGATCCTGTAAGTGTTAATGTAAATGACTCAGCCATGACTGTTAACTCAAGCGTAATTTCCATGAATTTATAGTTCTCCAGAGAGAAATTTAAGACATAAATGTCCGCATATAATTGTATTGAAATTTTGATATTGTTTGCGATTATATTTTATGCTACCAACACCGAGATAATCCACAATTTCTTGTGGTGGTTGTAAATTTCCAAAACTATCAAAATAATTTACATTATTACCAATCTTTTTGTTACATACCCAGTGGGTACCAGGTCCATATTTGTCATCTAAGTTTACTATCGCTGATTCATTTCTTTTAGGACCAGTTTTTGGTAAATCGTTTCTCATGAAAACTCCTCTAAAATTTGGAATTTTCAATTCTCTGATATACTTTAATATATCCTTATTTGTAAGTGCTCGGTGTGGTAGCTCTACTTGTTTTTTGACACTCCTTTACCTTTAGGATAAGGTCTCAAATATAAACCCATTCCACGTCTGTAAGGTCTGAAGTATAATCCTTTACCAATAGCAATTTCTTCCATTTTTGCATTATGTCTCTTACTCTCTGCTAGTTGATTTTTAGCTGCACTTGCACTATTTACAGCTTTTGCAATAGCTGCAGCTCCACCTGCAAGAGCACCGGTTGCTGAAAGACCTGCAAATAATGGAAATAATGGTTTTTCTTCCACCTGATTTTTTAACTGACTGACGTGCACCAATCATTGCCGTTTTAATTGGATCACCACTAGTTGTCATAGATTTTTTAGCCTCTCCTACAATTTTCCTCAGTGCTACCTTCTTATTCATCTTTTTCTTTTTACCAATACTTTTCACGTTTGATTTTCTTTTTCTAACACCAGTCTTCTTCTTCTTGCTCTTCAAATCCATTCCAAATCGTCTCTTTAGCTTCATAATTTTATTAACACTCCAAGCGGCGGCTTTTTCACCAATACCAGCGTCTTTTGATTGAACTCTTTGCCACGCTTTTTCAGCAAGTACTTTGTCAGCCTCGTGACGTGCTTCTTAGTTTTTACGATTATTCGAGTAAGCTATATCGTGTTCTTTGCACGCTGCATCCAATTGATTAATACCAGGATCACCACGAGCTAACCTTTTAGCTAATTTTGTGCCAGGTCCACAGTATTGATAGCCAGGTATATGTAATTCAAATGGGAGTTTATTAATAATTCTATTAACTAAACCTTTACCTTTGACACGTCTATGCTCCATCACAGTAGCATAATGACTAATAAAAAAATCGTATAAAAGCCTATACTTATAGCAAAAATCAAAGAGTTGATGATACTGCTGTGAGTGGTAAACATGAAGTTCCAACATCGACCAGCTAAATTACCAGTGACCAATTTTGATCAAATAGTTCAAGATACTGGATTGAAAAAAGTTAAAAGACACGGTTCTCTGTTACCCAACAGTATACGTGCAGTGTTTTGTGGTCCATCAAATTGTGGAAAGACTAATGCTTTGTTATCCATCATTATACATCCAAATGGATTGAGATTTGATAATATTTACCTCTACTCAAAATCCCTTGAACAGCCAAAATATAAGTTTTTAGAGTCACTTTTGAAACCTATAGAAGGCATTGGATTCTTTCCTTTCAATGAGCATGGAGATGTAAAAAAACCTGAAGATGCTAAACCCAACTCATTAATGATATTTGATGATGTAACATGTGAAAAACAGGATCATATAAAAGCCTATTTCTGTATGGGTAGACATAAAAATGTCGATAGTTTTTATCTTTGTCAAACATATACACGCATTCCCAAACATCTGATTCATGACAATATTAATTTTTTAGTTATATTTCGACAAGATGAAATGAATTTAAAACACATTTATAATAATCATGTAAATACTGACATGCAATACAATACTTTCAAGGACTTATGCTCAGCGTGTCGGAATGATAATAAATATGGCTTTGTAGTGATTGACAAAGACAGTGAATTGAATGATGGGAGGTATCGTAAGGGTTTTGACTGTTTCATTAGTATAAATTAACCTGTATCGGACAAATATTAGTCCTACATGTTAAGTAGCTTGTTAAATCAGCATGAAGTCGGAGGACATTTTAAAACAAAAGGATGTTTTACATCAAATATCTCAGGCAAGTAATGCAATCCGACGCTAACATAAACTCTTGAAGTTAGGAAGAGATACAGCCGAAAAAGCCATGGATGAAATGTTCAAACCGATAGTCACACCATTGAAAACTCTTATTGAATCATCAGGGCGAAAATAAACAAGAAAATATAAAAAAAGAGATGAAAGAAGAAGAAACGAAAAATGAAAACTCAGACCAACAACCAGATGACTTTGGTAGTCTGATCTCTGATGATGAAAGTTTCATTAATGGCAGCAGACAACATCGATCCACAGAACCACTAGCTTCAAGGAGTCCTATCAAAACTGATTGTTTATTAAAAACTTACATACAAAAATTAAATCGAAATCACAAAGAGAATGATTTCAGGTATGGTGTTCGCAAAAAAAATAAAGCAATGTACATTGGAAACTCAAATATTTATTTCAACAATGATGAAATTAATGTTCAAGACAAAGTTTATCCTATGACTCATGGTTTATTGGAATTATTATTCAAAAAAGATCCTCAAGATTCTGTAGTAACACAGAATGATAAGAAACACTACTTAGATATTGTTGAAAGAACGAATATGTATTGGAAAAATTACAAGCCAAATACAAGTATTTTTAATGATCCGTCACCCAAGTTTCAAAATTATGTTGTTGAATTTCTAGCAAAAAGATACCCAAACTTTTCACCTTTCACTTTTCACTTTTCACCTTCACTACAGAAAGGATACTGTACCATTTGTTATTTATGCAGATCTAGAATGTACACTGACACCCACCGATGATGATACAGATATTCATATTCCTCATAGCATTGCATTTTACCGCTTTTGTAATTATGATAATAAATTATCTAGATTTGAAATTAATCGTTCAGAAAATTGCATTGATTGGTTTGTGGGTAAACTTAAAAATTTTGCAATTGAAGTAGATTCATATTTAAAAAATCCAATACCTATGAAACCTTTGACTAAACAACAATTAGAAGAACATAAACAGGCAAATATTTGTTATATTTGCGAAAAAAAAATTATAAATTCTCAAGACAAATGTTACGATGTTACTTTCACTATAATTACGTAAAGAAAAATTTTAAAAATGACGATTCTCATTTAATGTATACAGATACAGATAGTCTAATTTATCACTTTACTGTACCTAATATATATGAAATCATCAAACGTGATATTGCAAAGTTTGATACCTCTGACTATCCACCAAATAATATTTACAATATTTCGTTAGTAAATAAAAAAGTCTTAGGATTAATGAAAGATGAAAACAATGGTAAAATTATGTTAGAATTTGTTGGATTAAGAGCAAAACTTTACGCATTTTAAATATATAAATCTGAAGAAGATCAAATTCAAGCATATGAGTCTGATGAAGAAATAAAAGATGATACGGTTAAAATGCGAGCAAGAGGTGTCAAAAAATCAACTTTCGGAACTATAACGTTTGATGATTATAAACAATGTCTATTCGATAATATAAGAGTAAAAAAAGATGAATATGTTATAAAAAGTAGAAATCATGAAGTAAATACACTTCTTTAGACGAAATTAGCTTTAAGTTGGGAAGATGACAAACGTCAACTTCTCAAAAATAGTACAGACACATTACCATGCACTGATAGAAGGATTTATTTGTATTAAAAAAATATTTGTTAATAGTTAACAAATCACTTATTAGAGACCATTTTTTAGTATCAAACAAATATTTCTTAGTATTTAAAATGTTTTGTTTGTATTTAATAAATCAGATATTCATTTATTAAATATTAATAAATCTTTTTAAATACTAAGAAATATTTGTTAAGGACTAAAAAGTGGTCTCTAATAAATGATTTGTTAAATATTAACAAATATTTTTAACTATAAACAAATCCTTCTATCAGTGTGGGGTTATGAAATACCAAGTTCACAAAAGTTGCCAATATTGAAAAAACTATTAAAAGACCAAGATTATTGTAAATTAAATTTTAAGTATTCAAAAGAAAAATTTATGTTATGTTTTTGTAATAATAATAAAAAAAAAAATGGAAATTATAAATAAACGAAAAAAAAATTTTTTCTGTTAATTTTTCATGTATATATTTTTTAAGTATAATTTTTAAGAACACATATATAAGTACATATTTTAACATAAATTTAATTGAATTAATTTATATTTTATTCTTAATTATGAAGTTTTAATGAGAAATTCGAACTTGTGATTCACTTACATTTGTAATTATTTACAACAGTACTCAAGTTCATCTCTACTCACGAATTTTTACTTTATCAATTAACCATAAATTTGTGAGTAGAGATGAACGTGAGTACACTTGTAAATGATTACAAATGTAAGTGAATAAATTCTTTGTGAATAAAGATGTAACTGAGTTAAAAATTCTGTGAATAGACTTAAAAATGAATACAATTGAAACTGAGCAAAGTTGTAATTGACTACTGTTGAATTTGAGTAAGGTTGTAACTGATTAAAGTTCTACCTGAAGGCAAATAATATTGAATAAAGTTGAATCAGAGTAAAGATTTAAATGAATAAAGTTGTGACTGAATGAAGATAATTTTGAATAAAAATGTAATTGAGTGCAGATGTCGTTGATGGCTGTGAGTAGAGATTTTATGAGTAGACCTGTAACACAGCCGTCCAAAGTTCAAAGTAGTCTTGGGTAGTTCGCGAACGAGCTAACGACCTAGGTGGGAAGAGCGCTCCTTTAGGTGAACTATGCGAACTAGTTCATTGATAATCCCGCTCTTAGTTCTTTTTATATTTCTTTTAGCGTCCACTTTACAAGACAGTGGCAAATTATTGAAACCAAATTAAGTTCGACACTCTTATTTTTACATAGTAATATGTAAAAAATACTCTTCAAAGTTCCTAACGTGTAATGACTATCGTGAAATTTTTAATCTGATACTATGAACAAGTCAGGTTCTTATCTAATTATTAATATAAATGAATTTTTTTTTTTATTTCATCATCATTATTATTTGTTTAACAGATCTTATGTGCCATAAATAGAAGTGAGAACTTTTATTGTAAAAATTCGCACTTTTTAAGTATTGTAATGTGATTACGTATTATAATAGGAACAAAACCAATTGTTGTCTAATTATTAACATAAATTATTTTATCTTTTCATTTTTATTTAAGAAAAAGATTTTATATGCCATAAAAAAAAATGTTAACTTTAATTGTAAATTCGTACTTTTCTAGTATTGTAATATGATTACCTATTATACTAAGAACGAGACTAGTTGTTGACTAATTAGTAATATAAATTATTTTATTTTTCATTATTTGAATAAAAAAATCTTATATTACATAAATAGACGTGTGAACTTTTCATGTAATACTTTAAACTTTTTAAATAAAAATAAACAGAACTTGCAATAATCATAACTATATTTTATTTTTTATTTATTGTTCTTACTAAATTATTTCAAAACAAGAACTAATGAACTAATAGAGAGAACTAGTTCATCCTTGGATTATGAACTAAATTGAGTGCTCTCTGTGGTGACCGGTTAGGCCCAAGACTACTTCAACCAAAATCTAATAAAAAAATAAGTTATCAGATGACGATTACTGAACAATTGATAAGCCAGATATTTAACGAGAAATCAAAATGGCTGACGCGAGCATTAAATATCTTTATTATTAGTTTATTATAAAATGTTTGTGTATAATTACTAGCTTGAATGAGATCTGATCATTTATTCACTGATAAGATCAACGTGGATTAAATTATGAAAGGTTTTACGTTGAGAAAAATTTTGTGGCCCTGAAAAGGGCCGTTGTATTCTATAGGGCAAAGATGATTTAAGAGCTGCTTTTCTCGGTCTTTTTGGGTAAAAGAACAGCCTGGATGTTAGGTAATACACCTCCTTGAGCAATGGTAACTCCAGATAGAAGTTTGTTCAATTCCTCGTCATTACGGATAGCGAGCTGTAGATGACGTGGGATAATTCTGGACTTCTTGTTGTCACGAGCGGCGTTTCCAGCCAATTCCAGAACTTCAGCGGCTAAGTATTCCATGACAGCGGCGAGGTATACTGGAGCACCAGCCCCAACACGTTCAGCATAGTTTCCTTTCCTCAACATACGATGGATACGACCCACTGGAAATTGAAGACCAGCACGGCTTGAGCGGGTCTTTGACTTTCCCTTTGCTTTACCTCCTTTACCACGACCAGACATAATGATAACTTTGAAGAGTAACAAAAATAATAGTAAATGATCAGAGCGAACTCTTACGGATTTAAGAAGAAAAATGCCGTACCAACGCTTAAGTGGATTTTCGATAGGAGCATGCGGAAAAAGTGAACGGCACGCAAAGAAGTGGAGGAAAATAACTCTAATATCATTCGTCCGCAGGTTCCGATAGGCGTTACTATTGTTCATGTTTTTTGTCGAAGCACGCGGGCAAATGAGAACGCGTATACTCTCTCCCCCTCTTCCACAATCATGTTTCACAGATGGTCAATTTCCTTCTTTTCTCTTTTAAATACAAACTATTAAACGTGCAACACAACAGTTGATCTCTAGCTATCGTGCGTGTATCGTTCATTATTCAGAAACTCGTACTTGATAATTATTGACTATCATTATGCCGCCAAAGACCAGCGGAAAAGCCGTCAAGAAATCCGGCAAGGCCCAGAAGAATATCACCAAGTCTGACAAGAAGGGACGCAAGAAGAAGAGGAAGGAAAGTTACGCCATTTACATCTACAAGGTGCTGAAACAAGTTCATCCTGACACCGGTGTTTCCTCCAAAGCCATGAGCATCATGAACAGCTTCGTCAATGATATCTTCGAACGTATCGCTGCTGAAGCTTCTAGACTCGCTCACTACAACAAGCGTTCCACTATTACCTCCCGGGAAATTCAAACCGCTGTCCGTCTTCTGTTGCCAGGTGAATTGGCTAAACACGCCGTCAGTGAAGGAACCAAAGCCGTCACTAAGTACACCAGCTCCAAATAAATTCGTCATTCATGACTATTACTAAACCAAACGGCCCTTTTCAGGGCCACCAAATCTTTCAATACGTATAACTCAAGTTTTCTTAAATTCAAAATCAAGGTTTAATGCTTCGTTTGCATTAGAACTAATTTTATTGCTATTTATATTACCAACCACCCACAGGAGGCAAATTATAATACAACGTTCAAGTTCATGTATTAGCTCACATTTATTATTAATAATATTATACAGTTCCATTCTAACATTACTCTACAAATATAATACATATTTTCCAATTGTACACGAATCCTTACTAATACTAGAATAATCTTCATTTCATTGATAAAATGTTTTTTACCCAGGTACCATTTTAGAGTTACATCGTCAAAACAGGAATGTATTTATTTCATAAATTCAAATTAATTCATTAGCAAAAATATCTCTTAAACTTTTAAAAGAGACGCTGAAATTATTTTCCAATAAATAAACAAATTTAAGTATCTGAATGTTTTCAATCGATTATAATTATATTAAAAAGCTTGCGAATAAACTAGAAAGGCAAAATTCATTGTTTAAATTCCAACCACTGCCTACTTATTATACATAAATCTTTGCTGTTAAACTTCAATCTTTGCTGTTGTCATCTACTTCAAATCCAATTGTAAACCTAGATTTATCTTCCATTGAATTAGCTACAACGACAATCGGCTCTTCTTGTTTAATTGTAATCGCAGGTGAAGGTAATGACACCGACGGTGATACTTCTGTTTGTAATTCAGGGTTCTTCCAGTCACTCAAGTCCTTGTCCAAAGGGATTGAAAATGATCCGACTTTCATAGATGAAGTTGATGAATAATGACTTGTTTCTCGATCAACTTCCGTAATATTTCCCATAATATTATCAATCTGTGCATTAGAAACACTTTGGGATCGTGATATTAATTTTCCTTTTTTTACTTTAGGAATTATTTTAGATTTCTTTAGTTCATCTGGCCTCTTCGATTCTGTTTCTTTGATTCGTACGTCCTCATCAGCTATCTCCATACTTTCGACTCGAAATCTAAAAATTAAATATCATTCAATATAATTAAATCAAAAACTAAAACAAAAAAAAATCGTTTACAAACCTTCCAATTTTTTTAAAGCTGCTTCCGGGTTTCACCAAGCTCTCTTTCTGATCAAAAAGAGACTTAACATCTTGCTTTTTCTGTTCCTCGTTTTGCCTGAGTGTCAACGTATGGTCTTCTTCATCATCCATTGGATCTTGCAAGCCTCCATCCTTATCTTTATCTTTAGGCGTTACTCTTCTAATAATACCGTCTTCGTTGCTGTAATAGTCAGTGTAAGAAATACTACCGCGTCCTTCACGATTGTCCTGATCAATCGTCCTACAAAAATCATTGAAATTCATTTCGATGCATGGAGTCGTGGAATAAGTTGGACCGGCAAACCCTTGACTATTTAAAAAGAAAAAATTAAAAAAAAAACAATCAAAAATTCTGAACAAATATAAATCTGAATCGACTACAGTTCATTAGATATAATTATAATTAATAATCACCCATCATTGCTGATCAAACTCATAGACATGCTACTTCCTCCGGCAGAAGTTGGAGCTGGCGATGATGGTTCCGATGATAGAAATGATTGAGGACCGCTACTCCATCCTAAACCTGCAATCAAATTTAATTAATTACGAGAATAAATATATAAATGACAGGTATCGCAGAACACACGGTTGGAACGAAGTTTCTTTTACTATGTATTAAAAATTGAATTACAAGCACAGTAAAATTAATCAATAATTAAGAATAATCAAGTTTGAAATCCATGGTAACTTTTGCAATGAAAATTGTTGTCACAGTACTATTACTAAAACAATTGTTGCTATGATGAAGTTCTATAATAAAAAATTAAATCTAGGACTATTAGCAAACGTATGTAAATTAACAGATCTCAATACTTATTGTAAATAGAAGTTATCACGAAATAAAATGATGAAACCTATGTAATGAATTTACTTTTTTTTTCTTCTTGGTAAATACTATTCTGAGTTTTTCTATAATTTTTTTCCCACTCTTCATGATATCTTAAATTGATAAATAATGCATAAAACGCTTTACTGAAAATTCATAACTGTGTACGCCTCAAGACTGGAAATAAAACCATAGTACTATCAGGGTGACGATTAAAAACGTGAAATTTTCTGACTTTTCCTTAACTTTAAACAAAATTTCAAGATCTACTGAAAATTGATTATTGAACAGATATTCAATTTTTAAATTATATTGCAAAATAAAATTTTCATCACGATTTTAAAACACTATGAAAAATTGCATAAAATGTTTGTGACTATGGATTTATAGAATTAATCTTTTTACAGATTTTTGTTTTGTTAAAAAATTAAATTCAATTAAATAAAGTATTCATATTTCTATAAAATACAGCAAATAATGTAAAAATTAATATTAACTTTGCTAATTAATTAATTCTACAATATTTGTAATTGTTATGTCTAACAAGCTGGAGAAAATGAAAATTATAGAATTCAAATAATATAAAATAATAACTATCATTTATCGTACAGCTGATTATTATATTGAAAGAATAATTATAAATAAAAAAAAAAGTTCTTGATTTTTATCATCACGAGTTTTCAAGATTTAATTTTGTTTGCCTATTAAAAATTTATGAAAAATTGACTACAAAATTCCTTGACTATTCCAGACATTTAAAATTCTCTGTCTTTTTCAGGTTTTCCACTTCAATCGTCCTTTTGATTATTGTATAAAAATTGGGAATAATTGTTTTATATATGCATATTAAATCAATAATCATCTTTGAATCTTAAATCTAAATCTAAAAATTATGATTAAAAAACTTCGTTCCAATATAAAAATTTTCCTTAACAAATAAATTGTTTTTACTATTTGGGCTAGTTGGTGATGAAATATTGCGATGATCAGTTGTTTCATTATCTTGCCCTTTATAACCAGGACTAATAAATCTGTAATATAAAAAATGTTTATTTCATTGATATTTTTTAAATTTGATTTATCATTAAAAAGCAGAGCCAAGATTGTAAAAGCATACCGCACGGGTTCTAAATCTCCAGGACGGTAATCTTTGTTGATAGCATCGATTGCAAGACCAGGAACCAATGAATGCGGATGAGTACCTGGAGATGAAATTTTCGGCGGAGAAGACGCGGGCGTACGAAATAAGGAGCTAGCCATCATTTCCAAAAATGAATCAAGCTGCCGTAATGACAACGCGTTGTGCAAAGTTTCAAGTGGTCTTATAGGTGGGACTCCACCAAATCCTTCAATAGCTAGTCACGCAAAATAATCGTTGAAAATTAATTACTATCAATACTATCAAAGTGATCGGAAAGGACCAAAATAGATATTAAAAATTGGCTATTTTGCATCCTTTTTAAAGAATGTTGATATAAAAAAATGGATTACCAGCCACCGCAGAAGCATGCGCTGGTACCATGTCTTTAAGATTGGGCGCGCTAGAGGAACCACTGATTACCGCAGTACTGAATAGACTATTAGCTGATCCGGTAAGTTTTTTGTTGACATTGTATCCCAACAGCTTTAAATAACTCATCTGCCCGGAGATACTGTGACGATGGCGCCTTGCTGTGCAGGTAGGGTTAGGTTGAATGATCGTAGGTCGTGTGTCTGGGGACGATAAGGATCGTTGCGTTTGGAACTTGGACAAGGATTTAATTACTGTTGTTCCAGTAGTAATAGTTTTTGTTGAAATAGTAGCAGTGATAGTAGTAATAGTGGTTTTTTTTTTAATAACAGTATCGTGCGAGCAGTCACTAATATTTGCCATTGAAACACTCGTATCATAACATTCATCATTATCATTATTATCATACAGGAGTGATTTACAATTAAAGTTTATGGGATTTACATGCTTAGTCGACTCGGTCGTTATTGACACGGGTAATGAATTTTTACGGTATAGTTTTAATTTTTTGTTATTATCTATTTCTTCGGCATTGTTACTGTCAATAGTGATTATTTTTTTAACATAATTATCAACATCGTCATTTAGATTAATATTGTTTAATTTATAACACGAACAATTGGTAAATTTTCGAGATAATGAACGATTGAAATATGTATGCAAGTTAATACGCTCAGAGGGACTCAAATCTTGATGAATTAATTCAGAGACATTGCAATTGTAACAGTGGCATTGTAGAAGTTGACACGGTGATAGTGATCGCGAACGTTTTGTTTTTTTAACACTTGGGAACTGATGTAGGTCCTGGTGATTATCATGATGATCATGATGAAGTTTTAACAACTCACCCGGTGGTACATCCAATCGGGGAAGTACTAACGTTGATTGTGATCTAGCAGTACGTTTGTGTTGATGCATTATTGGTTCCTCAACTATTTTAGCTGCTGGTGATTTCAAACTCGGTGAACCAAGACTTGTATTGTGGAGGGTTATCAAAGGTCCTGAATGGTCATCTAGAGAGGCTTTTAATGGCGCTGGTAAATCCGGCGAGCTTAATGTGTGAGGTAATATCACTGGGACTCCCAGTAAATTTCGCGACTGCTTTATTGAGGGCGTTGGGTTTTTATGGTAGTATGTTGACGGTGTAGTAGCAATACGATTTTTTATCGACCGAGTTGACCAATTTTTCCGGGAGTTCCCGTCTAGGTTGAGGAGTTTTAAAAAAATAAAAGAAAAGAAAAACAAAGAACAAAAAGAGAAAGAAATAGAATTTTATTTTACCATCACCCAAAAAGTAAAAATAAAAATTTATGAATACGTAAACAAATCTAAAATTTTTAATAATAAAAATAAATTTATATTAATTCAAGATTGAAGTATTTATGCGGAAGTGGCACATTGCTTATTTTTGACGATGGAAAATCGAAAAATTAACTTATTCAAGTTTTGTTTTTCTTCGCGGTGGATTTATGAATAAAATTTGAAAATAATTTCTTCACTAAAATATATAAGAATATTGAATCTTTTTTAAATCATAGATAAAACGTTACATTTCACAACTTTTTCAAAAATTATTAATGGATGTTTTAGTCATGATATCGTACTACATCGTACTAAATTTTTACCCTCTATAAGTCGAAATAATTAGTGAGTCCCTACAAACTATTTCTGTACATTTTTACCCTTCATAACTCGAATACATACACTTGGACCTCTTTATATCGAATTTCAAATTATTATCGTATGTAAGTATCTTATCAGGATGACCAGTTCTACGAAATGGTAATGGAATTTCTAGATGACATCAGGTTTTCTGTTGACGATTGTAAAATTATCATACTGTTACTTAGTTAGAATTCACTACAATATACATTAATTTTGACAGCTTCCCGTGAAAAAATTAATAAGCAATGAGTGTAAAACTCAAAACTCTTAGTCTTTCTGGACAACTACGAGTGCTCAAAGCAATGAAGATTAGTCAAAAAAAAGCTAAAGATAAAGAATAGCTTTATTTAAAGCAAAAAAAGAATTACTGACTTTTTCCAATAAGTTTTTTGAATAAATATGTTGATTATATATGTAACTTGAATTTTTGTATGTGTATGTATTTGACTTTTTCCTTTCTGTTTGTCATCTCCCTAACTCGAAACAAGTTACTGCCTAACTCGAAACCCTCTATAACTCGAAAACTCTATAACTCGAATTTTTTTGCCTCTCCCTTGGAGTTCGAGTTATAGAGGTTCTACTGTACTTTATATTTTTAATTTGTTCAGTTTTTTATACTCTTTAAATAAAAAATTGATTTTCGAAAATTTTCAATAAATAATCATTATTCATTAATTTGATTTTCAAACGAAAAAAAATTATAAAAATAAAATTTTATCAATTTTTGTGATGTGCCATAAGAAAAAATGAAAACAAATCAGTCGATAATTCAATTTTTCGATTTTTTATGGCAAAGAATCAATGGAGCCACTGCTGCATATTTACCAAAATTAAACTTAAAAAATTAAAATATAATTTTTAAAATTAAAATATGATTTTTTAAATTAAAAAATAATTTTTAAACTTAAAAATAAATTCTCATTAATTTGGATTTTTTTGTGAAAGGTTAGTAGTTTACACGCATACACACATTATTCATACAATTTTCATGCAAAAGCCAAGCAAGCATCGAAATGAAAAATCAATTTTATAATAAATTATAAAAATTAATGTCAATACTCGATGCGAATTTGCAGCATTTTTTTTTTTATTCAAATTGCTATTATGTGATAAATAAATCAGAATCATTAATTTCTTGAAGACCAGAAAATTATTAATTGATTAATTATTGATGTTATTTTTATCAAACCTAAGGATTGGGGATTTAATATTTTCAATATAGACGGGATTTTTCTAATGAAATACCCATTGGATGGATCACAAATAAAATTTTAAATAGTTGTATCAACCATTTAA